>NC_068441.1:26577381-26762381 GCF_023373465.1 Oncorhynchus keta | reverse complement strand
GCCTCTGATGCCTTGCAACCCCCCAAATCCCAGGTCCATGTGCCCCTCCCCCACCCCCCTGCCTTTCTCTCTCCACTATTCGTCTGATTAACCCTTAATTGCTAATACTGACCCTGCAGTGGACCGCTACCAAGAGGGGGAAAGAATTCACACCAGCAGCTCTTCTGCTCATATCGATCATGTGCATGTCCATAACTCTGGCCCATAGGTTGAATGATCAGATTCTTTCATTTAGATTAGAACCATTATCTTATTCGGAATAAGAGTGTGTGTAGATTGTTGAAAAGGTTGAACATCTAAAAATGAGGAACATCATCAGTGGGTTTGGTCTCTCCAGTCTTAGTGATTTGTGGTGTTATGAGTTATAGAGAACACAAACCTGAACAGCACATATGTCTCTGCTGGCTGTGGAATGGTAATTTGCACACTGGTCATCGTTGGTGATTGACGGCAGGTATAGGGAGAGAGAGAGACCGAGAGTGAGCGAGACAGAGAGAGAGAGCAGAAGCTAAATCCTCTCTCTACCCGGCTATGTAATTAGGACCAGTCCAGCGAGACTAAGCTGCTCTCTCACAGGCTGGCTGCAGTGGAGTGGAGTGGAGTGGAGTGGAGGTGGGAGGGGGGATCAGAGCTTCGGACAGAGTGGATGGTGTTGAAAGCTGGACTAGGAGGGGAGGCACATACTAGCCATCCTCTGATTGGATTGATCAAGCTCTTGTTTACAAGCCCCCTGGTCCCTGTTTGTTGCTCAGGCACACACACATGCACAATATGCCTGTTTTACTGGCCCCCTGGTCCCATGAGGTGTGTTGGATCCATGTGAGAGCCTGGGGTGTAGAGTTAGCCTTGACCCCCGGGGAGCAGGAGGAGGCTGGTGTGTGTGTGTGTGTGTGTGTGTGTGTGTGTGTGTGTGTGTGTGTGTGTGTGTGTGTGTGTGTGTGTGTGTGAGTGACAGGGAGAGAGTGTGTGTGTGTGGTGGAAGAACAGGGGGGCTGTAACTCTATCTCACTTCCTCCAGGTCTCAGATTTCAGGAGCCACACACACACACACACACACACACACACACACACACACACACACACACACACACACACACACACACACACACACACACACACACACACACACACACACACACACACACACACACACACACACGTCTTGTAAACTGTCAGTACTGCTGGTGGATATATGGGGCTGGTCTGAGTTAGTGAGATGTTTGAGTTCTTATAGGATCTACTGTCAGACAATAGGGTCCTCTGGCTTTGTTAGGGGACGTGGGGAGACAATAGGAGCTGAGGGACAGGCTGGACACAGAGAGAGAAGGTTCCTCTGCTCAAAACAGCTGTTTCTGTTTGGGGTCCCCACGACAGTGTCCGCACGTATGCCACACGGATACATACACACAAACACACTCAGTCAACTCTCATTTGCACAACATGTTCGACCCATCCACACACTCAAAACATTGGGTTAGGGTCTGGGTCTGGGTTAGCGTTAGGGTCTGGGTTAGGGTTAGGGTCTGGGTTAGGGTCAGGGTCTGGGTCTGGGTTAGGGTCTGGGTTAGGGTCTGGGTCAGGGTCTGGGTCTGGGTTAGGGTCAGGGTCTGGGTTAGGGTCAGGGTCAGGGTCTGGGTTAGGGTCAGGGCTGGGTCTGGGTTAGGGTTAGGGTCAGGGTCTGGGTTAGGGTCTGGGTTAGGGTCAGGGTCTGGGTTAGGGTCTGGGTTGGGGTCAGGGTCTGGGTTAGGGTCTGGGTTAGGGTCTGGGTTAGGGTCAGGGATAGGGTCTGGGTTAGGGTCTGGGTTAGGGACTGGGTTAGGGTTAGGGTCTGGGTTAGGGTCTGGGTTAGGGTTAGGGACTGGGTTAGGGATTGGGTTAGGGTTAGGGTCTGGGTTAGGGACTGGGTTAAGGTTAGGGCTTGCAAATAAGCACGGTAAAGTCTACACTTGTTGTATTCGGCACATGTGACAAATAAAGTTAGATTTGGTTATAGAACCAGAGTTTAGTAAACGGTTAGAATCATGCAATGCACACAAGTAGCACTATTTGGAACCAGTGTCTTTAAACAATGTTGCACTACAGTATCAGTCACTGTTTCACACTTCTGACATCATTCAATCAATCATGAGATACTATAGCACAAATCCTAATTTCAGATATGCGTACATAATTTCAAACTTTCGAACAAACCTCCCATTGAATATTTCAAACATGTGTAAAGCATCCTATTTATGCACATTTAAATATCAATAGGAGGTTTGTTCGAAAGTTTGAAATTCTGTACGCATATCTGAAATTAGGATTTGCGCTATAGTATCTCATGATTGAGAACACATTTTGTCTCTGCCATGTTTTGTATGATCACCCAGAAGTGAAGTTTCAACGCCCTTCAAAATCATTTTGAAGATTTACAACACCACAAACAAAAAGAATATGCTTCCAACAACAGGACAGCAATAGATGATGAGAAACAAAAACACACCTACTTAATGATTAAAAAGCCATTAAAAAGTGTGCCCTCCTCCATACCCCCCCCATACATCCTCTGCTACAGATGGCTGTGTTATATACTCACTGTTTTCCCTCATCCTTCCTGGAATCTCCTCACCCTACTGTAAGCATAGACATGTGCGTGCACACAAACACACAACTACTGTAAGCATAGACATGTGCGTGCACACAAACACACAACTACTGTAAGCATAGACATGTGCGTGCACACAAACACACAACTACTGTAAGCATAGACATGTTGCACGCACACAAACACACAACTACTGTAAGCATAGACTTGTGCGTGCACACAAACACACAACTACTGTAAGCATAGACATGTGCGTGCACACAAACACACAACTACTGTAAGCATAGACATGTGCGTACACACAAACACACAACTACTGTAAGCATAGACATGTGCGTACACACAAACACACAACTACTGTAAGCATTGACATGTGAGTGCACACAAACACACAAGTATTGTATGCATGCGCAAAAGTATCACACACACGCACTAGCTTTGCATCTCCTAATCCATAATTGTGTTGTTGTGATGGTCTCCAGTCCAGTCTGATCCTGATTCCCGACTTCATTCAGCCTTCAGACAGTTTGAGTGTAGATTAGGTTTACAGAACATAGATTAAGCCTGGTACAGTAGAAAATGTCTCATCTTGATTAGAGATTGCTCCCATCTCAGTGAGAATTACTCAGACTGTGTGTGTGTGTGTGTGTGTGTGTATATCCCCATGCACAGCGTATGTGCATGTGTGGGTCAGTCTGTGTCTCGGAGAGTGTGTATGTGTATAGGTGTGTTTCCCTTGAAGTCACTTTGTGTAAGCCTTTGTATGTACACCCTAGTATACTGTAGATGTGTCCGTGTGGATTGTGTTTATTCTTTCCCTCGACTTAACCTTGATCCAACACAGACTCTCAAAACCAGGTCAGCTGGTCGGGAGCTTCAATACTGAACAAAGCTCCGTCGCTAAAGAGTGTGTATTTGTGTGCGCATACTTTTGTGGGAGTGCGATGTTTGAGCGCGGCTTTATCGACTGTACCAGAAGTGGTGTGTTTGTTGTAGAGCTGGGGACGGGGACAGTCCCATGACTGTCTGGAATTCCCTGGAGCACAGAGACATTTCCAAGGGGGATTGGGACTTGGCTCCCTGTGTGTGCGGGATTTAGTCACACATTGACCAGGACCAACAGAAGGGCTGCTAAACGATCCACATGTTGATCCCTAAATTATACGATCACAGTCCCATAATTCCATTCATCCAATCCTGAGATCCCAGTCATCTAGCCCCTCCCCAGCCAAGTCCCAATCCCCCATGTAAACGTGTCTGTAATCCAGGTAATTCCAGCCAGTCATTGGACTGTCCCTGTCCACAGCTCAACAACAGACACACTACTTCTGGCACAGTCGATAAAGCCGTGTTCAAACATTGTTCTCCCACAAATGTATGGGCACACAAGAACACTGTTTAGTGTATGGAGAGAGCAGACAGTCAGATGTAGGCACCAGACGCTACAGAGTTGTAGTGTAAACAAACTCAACACTGAGCTCATAAACGCTCACCTCCAACGGACTAGCATAGTGGAGACTGGTAAAGCATGTGAACAACCATATGTCTCTCTTCGCTCCCTCTCTCTTCCTCTCTCTCTGTCTCCACCTTTCTCTCTCTCTTTCCCCTCTTTCTCTCTCCCCCTCCCTCTCAGTTCTGTTGTAGTCCCTCTGGCCCAGGCTCAAAGGGTCAGGACAGTTTAATAATACTCTGCAATGCCTGGAATGTCAGCCTAATGCCTGCTCAAAGACACGCAGCCTGCAAAGGCAATCGAAATGGTTGATCACTGCACCAATGGAACACACTGCACTAATGTGCGTGTGTGAGTGTGTATGCGGTTGTTTGTATGTGTGTGTGTGTGTGTGTGTTGTGTGTGTGTGTGTGTGTGTGTGTGTTCGTGTTAGACTGAGTAGAGTGAGGGTCTCACACACAGAGCACCGTACAGAGGGACAACAATGATCCCAGTGAGAGAGCAGGACAGAGGGGAGTGGGGCGGCTGATAGGGGCTTATCGCCCTGGAGACCAGGCCAGGGGCTGTGTTGTTCATGACGATTAGGCATGGAAGAGCTGAGCACAAGGTACCCTCCGCGGGTAGAACTGTAGGAGCAGTGTGGGGCACTGGGGAGAAGAGGGATTGCGAAGCAAAAACATGATAATGGGCTCTGCTTGTCAGCGGGACTGTAATGTTTTTTATAAAATCTTATTTTCTTGGGTTTTCAAGTGAGAAAGAAGTCAATCTCCATGAAACCTTGAGTAAAGTGGAACTTTGTTGTATTTTATCTTGTATAAACTCAATCTATTTGTATTTAGTTAGTGAATTACCTGTGTGGTATGGTTATCTGAACAACTTAAATAATTTGCAGTTATCTCTGCTCTAAAACTGGACTGATGGGTTTTGTATTTATTATGAATCCACATTCGTTCCTGCCAAGGCAGCAGCTACTCTTCCTGGGGTCCAGCAACATCAAGGCGGTTATATACAATTTAAAAAATGATATGACATTACATTTCATAACACTTTCACAACATATTAAGTGTGTTCCCTCAGGCCACTACTCTACTACCACATATCTACAATACAAAATCCATGTGTACGTGTGTAGAGTGTGTGTCTTGTCATGTGTATGTGTGTCTGTACCTGTGTGTGTGTCTCTTCACAGTCCCCGCTGTTCCATAAGGTGTATTTTCATCTGTTTTTTAAAATCTGATTTTACTGCTTGCATCAGTTACAATATGTGGAATAGAGTTCCATGTAACCATGGCTCTATGTAGTACTGTGCGCCTCCCATAGTCTGTTGTTGACTCTGGGATTGTGAAGAGACCTTTGGTGGCATGTCCTCTGGGGTATGAATGGGTGTCCAAGCTGTGTGCTAGTAGTTTAACCAGACACCTTGGTGCATTCAGCATGTAAACACTTCTTACAAAAACAAATAGTGATGAAGTCAATCTCCTCCACTTTGAGCCATGAGAGATTTACATGCATATTATTAATGTTAAATCTCCATGTACATTTAAGGGTCAGCCGTGATGCCCTGTTCTGAGCCAATTGTAATTTTCCGAGGTCTCTCTTTGTGTCACCTGACAAAATGTAATACGTGGTGAATAACCTGTCATCTCTCTGTGGTTCTGTAGGTCTGTTGAAGATGCACTGGTCTCCGGAGCACGCGGCCCCCCTGTCCCAGTGGCCTGAGCAGCACCTGGATGTGTCTTCCACCACCTCCCCTCCCTCCGCCCACAAACATGACTCACGTGGTTACACCACTGCAGCCGGATACCCCTGGGCCAGCGATGACATCTCTGCCCTCACGGCCTCTTCCTTGTTAAAACGCTATGCTGAAAAGTACTCAGGCCTGGAGCTGCCCTACGAAAGGCCTGCCCCAGGGGCTTACTCAGAGCCTGGCGCCTTCCTGAAGAGTGAGACTGAGCCCTGGGCCCTGGGGCAGGGCATGGAGTGTTACCCTGCGCTGGAGGCCCTGGCAGCAGGGGCCAAAGTGGGATCAGTATCAGTGGGCCTCCCTGGCACGGGCAGTGTGACGGTGGTGAACAGTAACTTGACCTCTGACCCTGGGTATAGTGGTGGTGGCTCCTGTAATGGCCCCCCCTCTCAGGACTACCCCCTCTCCTACAACAGCACCTACCTCTCCTCAGGATACTGCCTCCAGCCCGGCTCAGCACTTCCGCCAGCCTCTCTGCAAACCACCCCCACCCTGGTGTCCAGCTACAACCCTACCAACCCTGTATACAACTACCCACCAGGCTGCTACCCCCACCTCCAGACCAGCCTGGCAGCCAGCTACAGCCACAGCCACCCCAGTGCCTCCTACCTCCCCTCTGGGCTGAGCACCCCTACCCCCCGGTCCACCATGGCGGGGGGCAGCTATGGCTACCCCAGTCACAGCCTAGGGGCCGGCTCTGAGACAGGAGGGCCGCTGAAACGCAAGGCCTTTGAGATGGCGGAAGAGGGGGAGGAGGGAGGAGAAGGAGATGGCTCGCGGTACAGGAAGTTTGTCAACGGCCACAGCAAGAGCCACGGCAATGGTCACGGCAACGACTACGACATAGCGGGCTCAGAAGTCCAGGCCTACAAGCCCGGCAAGCCTCTGGTGTCGCCTCCTTATGTTGGCCAGGGCGAGTACAGCCCCTCCTCAGGCCTAGGTGGGGAGAGTGGGGGAGGAGGGGAACATGGCTTTCCCCATCAGAGGCTGGCCATGAAGATGCCTGCGTCACATGCACGATCTGAGGATCCAACTGGAGGACGCTAGATCAGGCACTTGAAAGGAACACTCTCTGGGGGTCCTTCGGTTTTATTGGCATTTAAAAACCAAGTAGAGTACTTACTCTGACAAAAACTGGGGGAAAATAATAATTGGATTTTGCAATGAGAGGTCATGTGATCTAACCTGGAAGGAGAGAAAATTGCAAATGACTTGAATCCGCCTCCTATCTTATATCATTTTCATTCTTAGATTTTCTCCAAAGAGTCAAGGGTCACTTTGTCCTGTATGGGTGTGGTGCGGTGGTGTGAGGACAGAGGGAGGGATCTAGATGGATAGGGCTAAATCAGGCAGTCTGAATGGATTACCGACTGCTTCTCTCAGGATCCTATTTATTTCCCAATCTTCTACTTTGGCAGACAGTGACATTGCAATGTTGTTGTTTTGAAGAGTTGCTCTCTTAATTGGAGTGGCCACTTTATATGGAAAGGACGTTTGACTCTATTACCTCCTACTGCACCATAAGAATCATAACCTTTCAGACCAAAAAGTAGAGAAGAAGAACATAATTGATGTGATGTACTTTAATAACTTGACACCACGAGCACAATGACAGCTCTTCTGAGGCTTGGTGCCTCTATACAACTCGCTTTGAAACGAATGTCCCCCTCTCCCCCCTTCCCTTTTCCCTGTTTTCTTTTGACAGTGTTTCTATGTTATTTCTCCCTCTTTCTCTACCTCTCATCACTACATTTTCATCATGTTTTCCCTTCCCTGCTTTTTCTCAGTTTGTTCCACTCACTCTTTTTCTTTTTCTGTTAAAGCTGCAATATGTAACTTTTTGGGCAACCTGACCAAATTCACATAGAAATGTGAGTTATAGATATGTTATTCTCATCGAAAGCAAGCCTAAGAAGCAGTAGATCTATGTGCTCTATTTCTATGCTTACCGGTCTTTAGTTTTTGCTTCTTTTACTTTCGGTTTTGTACACCAGCTTTAAACAGCTGAAAATACAATAGCTTTGGTTATTGAAAATATATTTCACAGCAGTTTAGATGGTACAATGATTCTCTACACTATGCATTGCTTATTTTGTCAAAAACTGAAATTAGGTGAACTGTTGTTCATTATGCACTGTTACATGCAGCTCTATCAATACATTGAAATACTTAAACCTGCAGAAAGAGATACTTAAACCTGCAGAAAGAGATACTTGTAGAAACATACTTGAGAGAGAATTTTAACTACAGCATATAAACTCAGCAAAAAAAGAAAGTCCTCTCACGGTCAACTGCAATTATTTTCAGCAAACTTGTGTAAATATTTATATGAACTTAAGACCCAACAACTGAGACATACACTGAATCTGTTCCACAGACACGTGACTAACAGAAATGTAATAATGTGTCCCTGAGCAAAGGGGGGTCATGTTAGGATGAGCCTGCAAGAAGGGTACCACGAGGGAGGAGGATGTCTTCCCTGTAACGCACAGCGTTGAGATTGCCTTTAATGACAACAAGCTCAGTCCGATGATGCTTGACACACCACCCCAGACCATGACGGACCCTCCACCTCCAAATCGATCCCGCTCCGGAGTACAGGCCTCGGTGTAATGCTTATTCCTTCGACGATAAACGCGAATCCGACCATCACCCCTGGTGAGACAAAACTGCGACTCGTTAGTGAAGAGCAATTTCTGCCAGTCCTGTCTGGTCCAGCGACGGTGGGTTTGTGCCCATAGCCGACGTTGTTGCCGGTGAAGTCTGGTGAGGACCTGCCTTACAACAGGCCTACAAGCCCTCAGTCTTGCCTCTCTCAGCTTATTGCGGACAGTCTGAGCACTGATGGAGGGATTGTGCATTCCTAGTGTAACTTGGACAGTTGTTCTTGCCATCCTGTACCTGTCCCGCAGGGGTTATGTTCGTACCGATCACATGCAGGTGTTGTTACACGCGGTCTGCCACTGCAAGGACGATCAGCTGTCCTTCCTGTCTCCCTGTAGGGCTGTCTTAGGCTTCTCACAGTACGGACATTGCAATTTATTGCTCTGGCCACATCTGCAGTCCTCATGCCTCCTTGCAGTATACCTAAGGCACATTCACACAGATGAGTAGGGACCCTGGGCATATTTATTTTGGTGTTTTTCAGAGTCAGTAGAAAGGCCTCTAAAATGTCCTAAGTTTTGATAACCGTGACCTTAATTGCCTACTGTCTGTAAGCTGTTAGTGTCTTAACGACCGTTCCACAGGTGCATGTTCATTAATTGTTTATGGTTCATTGAACAAGCATGGGAAAGAGTGTTTAAACCCTTTACAATGAAGATCTGTGAAGTTACTTTAATTTTTACGAATTATCTTTGAAAGACAGGGTCCTGAGAAAGGGGCGTTTCTTTTTTTGCTGAGTTTACTAAAGAGTAGTACACTGTCAAACCAATGCAAATGTGCCGTTTTCATAGAGATACTCTTAGAATCCTAAAATCGGAGTCTGCTTGTGTTTTTGATGTATGCATTCTTTTTTCTTTTTGCCTTTATAAAGAAATATATGTAGTCTTGTTATTGAATACTCAGGAAGATTGTTGTATTGTAAAATAATGTATGTATGTATGTATGTATGTATTACATTTGGTGTTTGTAGGGAGCTTTATGGAGAATATAATGGAGTCATGGCTGTTGTAATACAGACACTGTACACTTCAGGGAACACAGAGCTTTTAGGGCCACCAATATTAGCGTTTGTGCGCGCGCGCACACACACACACACACACACACACACACACACACACACACACACACACACACACACACACACACACACACACACACACACACACACACACACACACACACACACACACACACACACACACACACACACACACACGTCCCCACACACACTTACACATAAGCATGCACACACGCACAGCCACGTAGATTCAAATATTTGAACACCCACAGAACACTGCCAGTCTTTTAACTTGCGAATTGAAACTTGAGATTCCTACCAATGCCTGAAACGTAGAATGTAATTCAATATATTTTATTCAAAGGATAATAGAAACCATAATGTACATCAATAATTGTTTTAGATATATAAAACATATTTGCTTTATTTCCCATCTAGATTTTGGTGGAGTGATGATCTTCATTAAGTGTTATGTAGTTAGCAAAGGGGAAGAAACACTTTTTCTGGACAAACATTGACATCCTGTGACAAAATGCAAATGACAACTTTCAGCCTGTAGTGCTCAAACATGAATGTTTTGCTCGACGTTAGAAGTGAATGTCTACATCCATCAAATACCTTCCTATCAACGTAACCTAGAAATGACATTAGGTACCCCCCTCTACTTTGTGTTTTCTATAGTAGCCATGTACAGCTGCTGGGCCTCTATACACCTCACTGTGCCTATTATAATACTCATCTATTACCTCAGGACACAGTGGTGAAAACAACATCAGAGCCTCAAGAACCACCAAAAATATCACAACTGAAAAAATATTAAACTCTTCCTAAACCCCCTTTACTCTAAATATGCCCATGTTTCATAATATATTTTGTTTTTATGGCTATAGGTTAACCAGGGCATTGGATAAGCAACATAAATATTGAATATATTTGCTAAATATGTTTATTCTGTTGCTAAGGGCTACTACTGTAGCTGCTCTGTTCCAAGCAGACAGACATACTGTCCATGTCCAAGGCTACCACATCATCCTGGGTATAAAGTGTACCATATATGATATCCCTCTTATACATTTGCAAACTGTTGGGGCTCAGAATCTCTATCTTTAACATTCAGTTCAAATATAATTTTAAAATCCTTCCAGATCCAAAGAACATTAACAGTATTTTTCAGAGAGGTTGTGCTAGTAAGTGTCCTAGGTTTCAGACCTTCATACATATTTCAGTTGTTTCAGCAGCTCTTGAATCATCTGCATCAGAAAAACATTCACAATAACAAAATATGTACACAGTGGATTGCATCAGTGCCAAATAATAATTTAATATAAACTTTTTGTTAGCATTAAGCATTTACCTTTTTGTTAGCATTAAGCATTTACCTTTTTGTTAGCATTAAGCATTTACCTTTTTGTTAGCATTAAGCATTTACCTTTTTGTTAGCATTAAGCATTTACCTTTCTGTTAGCATTATAGAATTGTATCAGTTCTGAGTGCTGACTCTGAAGGGCTGAGAAAATAGTTTCACAATCCAGAAAATGTATGAATTGGAAAAGCGCTTAGCAACAAGTACATTAACACTCATAATGCAATGTGCATTAAGCTTTAAGTCACAATTACTAATAATAAGGTTAGCCTGGCCTGCTTTCTTTGTTGTTGTCCCAAGTTGATGTTCTTCAGCGTCATCAATATGATGGTGTAGGTGGAGATAAGTTTGTCCAACAAAAGTGGGATTTCAACACTATCTTTTTAATACAGTAGTATTATTATTGTATCTTGTACATTCTCTAGCCATTTCTACCTCATTGTTAAGACGGTCATGGAAATATTTATTTCCTGTTGTTTCACATGTCTGTTATGGAATAATGATGATTCTTGAACTGTTTTAGTCTACCTCACAAAAGGCTATTTTAAAATAAAAATGTTTAATGGCAATGAAGAGATAATGCCCAACTCTGTCTCCAGTTTGTTTTCTTATCACCAAAACCTTGTCATTTGCAGGTCATGATGAGTGTACCTATAACATGATGGGTACCTGGATAGCTGTTTTACTGACCTGTCCATGGGAAGAAAACACCTGGATCATTTGTGGGTTCTTTAGATGGTGGATGGATGACTCTGTATGTAGACAACACTGGACAGAGACTGATTACTCTATTGCAGATTTACTTTACATTTACATTTACATTTAAGTAATTTAGCAGACGCTCTTATCCAGAGCGACTTACAAATTGGTGCATTCACCTTATGACATCCAGTAGAATAGTCACTTTACAATAGTGCATCTAAATCTTAAGGGGGGTGAGAAGGATTACTTATCCTATCCTAGGTATTCCTTAAAGAGGTGGGGTTTCAGGTGTCTCCGGAAGGTGGTGATTGACTCCGCTGTCCTGGCGTCGTGAGGGAGTTTGTTCCACCATTGGGGGCCAGAGCAGCGAACAGTTTTGACTGGGCTGAGCGGGAACTGTACTTCCTCAGTGGTAGGGAGGCGAGCAGGCCAGAGGTGGATGAACGCAGTGCCCTTGTTTGGGTGTAGGGCCTGATCAGAGCCTGGAGGTACTGAGGTGCCGTTCCCCTCACAGCTCCGTAGGCAAGCACCATGGTCTTGTAGCGGATGCGAGCTTCAACTGGAAGCCAGTGGAGAGAGCGGAGGAGCGGGGTGACGTGAGAGAACTTGGGAAGGTTGAACACCAGACGGGCTGCGGCGTTCTGGATGAGTTGTAGGGGTTTAATGGCGCAGGCAGGGAGCCCAGCCAACAGCGAGTTGCAGTAGTCCAGACGGGAGATGACAAGTGCCTGGATTAGGACCTGCGCCGCTTCCTGGCCCGTTCCCTACAGGAACGGGCCACCGCCTTGATGTTAGTTGAGAACGACAGGGTGTTGTCCAGGATCACGCCAAGGTTCTTAGCGCTCTGGGAGGAGGACACAATGGAGTTGTCAACCGTGATGGCAAGATCATGGAACGGGCAGTCCTTCCCCGGGAGGAAGAGCAGCTCCGTCTTGCCGAGGTTCAGCTTGAGGTGGTGATCCGTCATCCACACTGATATGTCTGCCAGACATGCAGAGATGCGATTCGCCACCTGGTCATCAGAAGGGGGAAAGGAGAAGATTAATTGTGTGTCGTCTGCATAGCAATGATAGGAGAGACCATGTGAGGTTATGACAGAGCCAAGTGACTTGGTGTATAGCGAGAATAGGAGAGGGCCTAGAACAGAGCCCTGGGGGACACCAGTGGTGAGAGCACGTGGTGAGGAGACAGATTCTCGCCACGCCACCAGGTAGGAGCGACCTGTCAGGTAGGACGCAATCCAAGCGTGGGCCGCGCCGGAGATGCCCAACTCGGAGAGGGTGGAGAGGAGGATCTGATGGTTCACAGTATCGAAGGCAGCCGATAGGTCTAGAAGGATGAGAGCAGAGTAGAGAGAGTTAGCTTTAGCGGTGCGGAGCGCCTCCGTGATACAGAGAAGAGCTGTCTCAGTTGAATGACTAGTCTTGAAACCTGACTGATTTGGATCAAGAAGGTCATTCAGAGAGAGATAGCGGGAGAGCTGGCCAAGGACGGCACGTTCAAGAGTTTTGGAGAGAAAAGAAAGAAGGGATACTGGTCTGTAGTTGGGTCGCGTTCCCCTGCTCAGACGTTGCATGCAAACCAATGGTTGTGTGGCCAAGTCATCGACTCTGTCTTCGACCGACAGATTGTTTTAACATATGTGGTTAGCTGATATGTAAAATATCTATCCAAGCATTTTAAGGCCCATTATGAAATGACCACAGTTACAGCCATGCATCAACTCAAGTAGTTCCTGTTCTAAGTCAAACAATTAACATCTGACTAATCAGAATACAGATGAGTTGCTAGGCAGATAACCAAATACAACTGAACTACAGAACTACTGATTCAACATATTTGAGAAAATAATCATACACCTGTCATACCAACTATAAATATAGTTTTGAATTGTGATATGTACACTACACCTAAAGAAAAGAATACAGGATACTCTGCCCACCGTGTTTTATATTTTTTACTGCACCGATTAAGACAAATGACAGATATTTAAAATAAACTTTTAGACTAGATAAACATTCAGTGGCCATGTATATAGTAAAGAATGTGGTTTAAACCCATCTAATCCCATGTCATTTCCTAAAATTAGCAATTCACTTCTCTTCACCTCTTATGATAAAACTACAGGCTGCTTAGCCAGGTCTACTTACAGTATCGCACTAGAATATAGAGTAGGGAATAGATTGAGATTTTGCACTATAAGTACAGTATGTTTTTTGGATTGGAGATCGGAATGAGACCAAAGCGCCGTGTGGAAAATGTACATCTTCTTTATTTAATATGAACACCAAAAAAACAACAAAAGATGAACGAACGTAAAGTTCTGCAGGGCTATACAGCTACTGTGCAAAAACAAGATCCCACAAACTCAGGTGGAAAACAGGCTACCTAAGTATGATTCCCAATCAGAGACAACAATAGACAGCTGCCTCTGATTGGGAACCATACCCGGCCAACAAAGAAATAGAAAACTAGAATGCCACCCAAATCACACCCTGACCTAAACAAATAGAGAAATAAACAGGTTCTCTAAGGTCAGGGCGTGACAGGTGAGGACAGTCACCATATTGATGTCTGTGTCTAATCAGCTCAGTCCTTCACATCGCTGCAGGTAAGTCTCAACATATGCTTGTGGTGTGACAAGAATACATAGGTGCACCTCTCAACTGGCTTTTATAATCATTTGGATAGCTCTAACAACAATTAATGCACATTATTACATCAAATTGAAACATCAATATGAAAAAGCTGCACTCCAAGTGTTATTTGAAATTACCACTTTTTGTGTATAATGTTTACTTCATTTCAATACAGTCCAAAGTGTCATATATTTCAACATAACGGTAAAAATGGGGCATTTGACTCACATTTTGTTTTACCATATCAACAACCATTTTTGTTTTTTGCATTATCCATGTGGGTGTGGCCTGCTTGGTCTATAGGTGACACCTACAGCACCCCCCACACACACACACTGGTCTGCCTCTGTGCTGTCTGTTTCTATAGGCTGTACTCTGTCAGGCCCTGAAGTGACACAGATGACTGCCTATCCTGGTAAGCCTGTCCTGCTGCCCTGCTGCCCTGCTCCTGTTCTGAACCCAACGCCAAGCCTGAGTATGTCCGAAAGACCATTGAAGCTGAGCCAATCAGAGAGATCCTAGGGATTAGGAAGTCTAGTGTAAGTGATGAGTACTGAAGCAGATGGCAGGTGTATAACAACGAGAAGCATACAGGGAACCTCTCTCTCCAGCTCACAACCATCACTGAGAAGGATGACGCTCTGTACAGGTGTAAAATCAACGTCTCCCTGTGAAAGGTTAGACAAAATGTTTATTTTCATCAACTTCCTTAGCACAATCTACATCTGTAAGGAGGGAGGTGGTCAAAAGGCCCAGGTCCAAGTGGGGGAAAGGCTTGCCTGACCTCTACTTGTTCCTGGGCAGCCGCTACACAGCGTTACATCTGACTCTTGCCACCTCCCCGGTCAACAACAAGACTCAGGCCCTCGCACGGTTCTGGCTGGGATCTTACCTCAGGACTCTGAGGCTGATCCCAGTCGACCTGCAAGCCCCAGTCTCTTTCCTGCTCCCCACCCACTACGTCCAGCTCCAGAAATTTTTAAGACATTTTAAACTGGAAAATGAAGCAGTCACGGTTTTAACTAAACACTGCTCTCTTCTCTCTCTTGTGCAGGATCGGGAACCAGTGTGTCCAGTGCGCGGGCTCGCTATAGGCGAGCCCACAAGGGTCTGGCGCAACGTGGCCCATCCTGCTCTCCTGAATCAGCATCGGGACCTGTCCTGGATGGTCGCCCACGAGATCCTCCCGGTCAGGGCCGTCATGCATTCACGGGGCATGGCGAGGACATCTGCGTGCCCCCGACCAGGCTGCGGCCAAGAAGAGTCGGTGAGGCACATGCTCTGGGAGTGCAGAGCCGCCAGGGACCTGTGGAAGGAAGCAGGCCCCCTGATCACCTCATGTCTGCCAGCAGGGGAGGACCTAAACACCTCCGCTCGTGCTGTACGGGGTGGGCCGAAGGCCCATTCCACCGAAGGCCTTCACCAAGTTCTGGCCCACCTCACGTGCCTGAAGGAAGCACTGTGGTCCTCCCGTAACCTGCTGGTAGCAAAAATCATAACCGTAGAGACCACCCCCAGGCAGTGGCCATGGCAGCCACGGAAGCCCTGGGGTGGAGTTCAGAAGGAAGGGGGCCTCGACCCCAGGCGAAGGGTCCCCCACAACACCCTAGGTCCCGGCGGCCAGAGCCTGACAGCGCTGCGGCGCCTAGAGCAACGCGCCTAGGGGAGGGATCTCCTCTGGGCCCCGAAGGACGGGACGATGATCTATTCAGAAGAGCAGGATGAGGCGAGTTTGATAAGGACTCACCCCGCTCCTATACAAGGGACCGAAGACAGCCTTTTAACAAAGTGACTTTTTAACATGTTTTTCATGTCTTAAAAATGTTTTATCTTTGTTAAATCATTTGTACACATTTTAAATGGCCTTTACAGACTTGCATTTTTTATACAATGAAAAGTACCTTCCCAATGGTTGTTTTTAATTGTCTTAACAACATGTACTTTTTAAACAAATTTAAATGTAATTTTCAAATGTTGTGTTTTTATGCTTTATCGCCGTTTTTATGTGTAAAAATGATATGCAAATATGTATGAGCTGTTTTTAAAAGGAATCGTGAAAATAAAAACTTTTCCAAAAGAAAAAAAATCTACAACTGTAAGATGATATACTGTATACAACTGTGCATTTTTGTGAGTAATATAATAGTGGCAAAACTTGCTCACTAACATCATAACAACAAAACCTATTATTAATAGCCTTCTCAGGGAAGAACATATGGTGGAGAATGGCCACACACCACACATACTCACCTACAAAATTAACCAGGGAATGTATATGTTTTTCTTGACCTGGTATCTAGATCCTGCATCATCGGTTAGGCGTTAGGGTCATCTCCTATATTCCTACTCCAATGTATCAGACAATCAGACATGTCACTGTTTGTATTCTACAGGCTGTACTCTATCAGATCCCTGAACATACAGTCCGTTCTCCTGCCCTGCTCCTGTACTGACCCTCAGGCCAAACCTCACAGCTTCACATAGTCCGTGGGCAGTCGGCTAGCCACCAGTGACATCTGGTACTCTCTCTCCTCTAACTGGAGTCATGTCTACAAGCACAGCGTGCAGATGTCTTCTAACAGCTCTCCTGGAGACTCTCCAACTTCACTCACAGGAATGAAGGACTATACACATGCAAAATGACAAGCCATAATACCACAGCGCATAGACTCATCTTTCTCACTGGTAAGCACAGACATTTAGTAATTTAGTCACTGATGACTTTTCAAGGCTAAGCACCCCATGACAGTAAATATTCAAAAAAAATAATGTTGAAAAAATGATTTGCATAAATGCATACAGATAATTGAATTGTTGTTTTATCAGTTACAACGCTCAGGACAGGACAAGAGTCCAGCAGACATATTCCATAGTCCCATAATGCAGTGCTTGCCTTCCTCACATTACCCGTGGCAGTTGGGTGTTACTTCTGGATATCATTAAACTGCTGTCAAAAAGAGAATACACTGTAGTATCCCTCGATTATGTGTAGTACTTACTATAGAACTTTGTAGTATACTATAGTAAATACTACAGTAATATCTGCAACAAAACTAGCGTCTACAGTTTTAGCGTCTACAGCTGTTGCCAGAGCGTTGAATGTTCATGTCTCTACTATACAGTGCATTCAGAAAGTATTAAGACCCTTTGACTTTTTCCACATTTTGTTACCTTATTCTGTGCCTTATTCAAAAATGTATTAAAAACACAATACCCCATAATGACAAAGCAGAAACAGCTTTATATATCTTTTTGCAAAAGCATTAACAAAAAAACAGAAATATTACATTTACATAAGTATTCAGACCCTTTACTAAGTACTTTGTTGAAGCACCTTTGGCAGCGACTGCAGACTAGATTCTTCTTGGGTATGACACAACAAGCATGGCACACCTGTATTTGGGGAGTTTCTCCCATTCCTCTCTGCAGATCCTCTCAAGCTCTGTCAGGTTGGACGGGGAGCGTGGCTGCACAGCTATTTTCAGATGTTCGATCGGAACATTCAGACCTGTCCCGAAGCCACTCCTGTGTTGTCTTGGCTGTGTGCTTAGGGTCGTTGTCCTGTTGGAAGGTGAACCTTCACCCCAGTCTGAGGTCCTGAGCACTCTGGAGCAGGTTATCATCAAGGATCTCTCTGTACTTCACCATGCTTCACCGTAGGGATGGTGCCAGGTTTCTTCCAGTCGTAACGCTTGGTATTCAAGCCAAAAAGTTATTGGTTTCAACAGACCAGAGAATATTGTTTTTTACCACTACCACAAAGGCCTGACTGGTGGAGTGCTGCAGAGATTCTTGTCTTTCTCGAAGGTTGACCATCAGGTTCTTAGTCACCTCCCTGACCAAGGCCCTTCTCCCCTGATTGCTCAGTTTGGCCAGGCGGCCAGCTCTAGGAAGAGTCTTGGTGGTTCCATTTAAGAATGAAGGAGGCCACTGTGTTCTTGGGGACCTTCAATGCTGCAGACATTTTTTGCTACCTTTCTCCAGATCTGTGCCTCGACAAAATCCTGTCTCGGAGCTCTACGGACAATTCCTTTGACCTCATGGCTTGGTTTTTGCTCTGACATGCACTGTCAACTGTGGAACGTTATATAGATAGGTGTGTGCCTTTCCAAATCATGTCCAGTCAATTGCATTTACCACAGGTGGACTCTCAAGGATTATCAATGGCAACAGGATGAGCTCAATTTCGAGTCTCATTAGCAAAGGGTCTGAATACTTATGCAAATATCAAAAAACATGTTTTCGCTTCGTCATTGTGGTATTGTGTGTGGATTGATGAGGGAAAAAAAATATTTAATCAATTTTAAAATAAGGCTGTAACGTAAGAAAATGTGGAAAAAGTCAAGCCGCCTCCAATAGGAATTTGGCAGCATGTCCAACCGGCCTTACAACCGCAGACCACGTGTATGGAGTCGTGTGGTCGAGCGGTTTGCTGATGTCAACGTTGTGAACAGAGTGCCCCATGGTGGCGGTGGGGTTATGGTATGGGCAGGCATAAGCTACGGACAATGAACACAATTGCACTTTATCGATGGCAATTTGAATGGCCATTCTGTATTCCCAGTCATGCAAAATCCATAGATTAGGGCCTAATGAATTTATTTCAATTGACTGATTTCATCATATGAACTGTAACTCTATAAAATCTTTGAAATTTTTGCATGTTGCATTTATATTTTTGTTCAGTATAATAATAAAAAAAAACTGCTAGTCACGTCTGCCAAAGCACTACAGTAAATACTACACTACAGTGAATACAATAGTATATACATATAGTTATACTATAGTATTTTTTCATGTGGGTCTCTGCTAGGATAATCTTACACAAACTATTATTTTTGTAAATGTAATTTGTGAGGTATTTTTGACGGCTCCTCTTTGTCCTCTGAAGGTAATGCACCAAACCCTAGATCTACAGTGTACAGAGGCATGCCAAACAACCATGGAGGCGAGCTAATTTACAGCCTCTCAAGCTGGTGGTAAAGCTATTAAGCTAATTTAACACATTTTTTATTAAACCACAACTGTAATATCACATTGAAATAGAAGGCTTACCATAAAGGACACTTTCAATCATCAAACAATCAATGGTCCTCAAAGAGGCATAGCCACATAGTGTGTCCATATTTGTCTCTCAAAATGCCTTACTGCGGTTGTTTTTTAAATGGATAGCTGGTAATTGCTTTAGCCCTTTCATTACACCCCAATAGCATCCCACCTGTCACTATCAATCCCTCTGTTCAAATATCCCCTGCCTTCCTTTTTGGGTCAAATTATTTAATTTCATATTTTAATAAATACATACTGTAGTGCGTTGAATTGGGAGGCTGGTAGAACATGGTGTTCCTGTGTGCCCAAGGGAAAGCCTGCTATGGTTTTATTATTCCAACTCAGACATTCATGGTCTTCGTCAAACCTCTGAGGTGACATTCTCTATAGCTCTCTGTGATTTTGTCACCGTAGGTCAGGGGTAGGCAACCTTGTTCCTGAAGTGCTGCAGGTATTGCAGGGTTTTGTTCCAACTGGGCACCACACCTGACCAACTGAGCTAATTGATCAGTTCAGTCATTGCCTAAATTGAACACACCTGATCTTCCAATCAAAAACATGAAGCACCTGCACTCCAGGATCAGGGTTGCCTTCACCTGCCTTAGGTGATACCTCCATCAAGGTGAAAAAAAGCATTCATTATGTTCTGAATTCCATGTCACCAACTTCTCCACCTCACCATGGCCAATGAAAGGCCTATTGAGCTAAACCAGTAATGTAGCTCATCCACACAAGAGAACACACAGGATAGGGTACATCTACAACTTTTATTTCTCAAAAAGGAAGATAGAAATGTTTTTCAGAGAGTGAAAGGGGTGAAGGGGTAAATGTAGGCAAGGGAACCAAAGGGCCAGACGTGTCATGTCAAGAACCCCCCCAAAAGGCTCAAGAGGGTGTGAGGAGGGAAGCTGAAGGTGAAAGAAAGTGGAGTCATAGTGACAACAAAAACTATTTGTATCCCTCCATCAAACTGCTGTCCCTCCTGTCAATCTCCATGCATTCCACAGCAGAGCCCCCCAACAATCCTCTCACCCACCCCGGTTCCAGCCCCAGCCACCCTATCACCCTAACCCTGGTCCCAGCACCAACCATACTCTCACCCTAACCCTAACCCTGGTCCCAGCCCCAACCACTCTCACCCTCACTCTTGCTATTTTACGATTCAGGTATTGATTGGTGTGAACCACAATGTGCGGTCAGCAAGCTAAGTCATGTAGAAGTAAAGGGCAGGGATGATCTATAAAGGACGATCAAATGTATCAGAGTGAGACAGATGTGATGTAAGCATTTGGCCCCTCCTGCACCAACATGCGCTTTGTGCCTTCACCCTAACAGGGATTAGGTGACCCACCCTCCAACATCAATCCCATGGCTAATGTGTGTGGTGGTGGTAGTGATGAGAGGGCGTTCTGGGGAGGTTAAAGTCTGTGTGTGGGGTAGGGGGGGTATAGCAAAACAGAATATATAGTGACAATTTTAGAAAAAACTAAATTCAGAGACAGACTATCTCAATTTAACCCCTGATAAGACCAGATGATTGTTAATATGCTCCCTAATCCATTCTGTAGGTGAGTGTGGCAATTCTCCGCCATATGTGTGGGATAGTGGATCCATCATGCATAGGCCCTGAGGATGAGTAGGTCACCCACTCAAGGGTAGAAGAGTCTCGTTGAATTCAATAATTTCTCTTTCCCAACACAAAGGCTTATAAGGCCTGCATACACTTGAAAGGGTTCCCTAATTCATCTTCTTAATGTATATTTGTTCATATATCGGGTATTTTTCCACTGTACGTAGAGACACATACTCATTGTTTCAAAGCAGACTGAATATACAAATCAAAGTTCTACATAAAGCTGTTGTTTAGCAAACTCATGAGTTCCTAGAGTACCTGGCCCATCTGCCAGTCTGTGGAAAAATGAATTGCCCCATTCGGCCACTCATCTGGGGATGGCTAGTCTGACAATGTCATTACCCTTCTCTGTCCTAGACATTCCCAATCCTGTTGAATTCACATCCACTTCAGACAAAAACTTCAGTGTTTGCCTATTCACATCTTTCTATGTCATGGAAGGATGAAAAGTCAGAAGAAGTAGGGGGTGACCCAATGCCCTCTTAGACATGATCACACCCATTAAAGATGACCTACTAGTGCATGTTTCATTTTTCTCAGTGAAGTACAAGATCACAGGATAACCTCTCACTCACACACCCAGCAGTATCAGAGAGGAAAGTGGTAGACAGGAAACAACACAACAGTGACATTTAGTGGTTGTCACTATACTACTATTTCACTCTGGGAATTTTAAATGTTCTACTATTTCAACCTTTTTGATTATATTTTATTAGAACAATGACACATTGCAAAACTGATGAAAAAGATTACAAACAGGAGGGGGTCAAACTAGGTAATCTGTAAGGAATTGTAAATTACTTCACCAGCATTACATTGGAAATAATCAAACATTAAAAAGTCAGTGGCAGTTACAAATCAGTCAGTGTGTTAATCAAACAGATCTCCCAGGATGGGTCTGCTGTCTTTCCCTTTTCTGCTCCCCCTCTCCGATATCCCTTCTTTGCTAGATAGGTCCTCTTCAGATTCGCTTCTCACTGGCTGGGCTAGTGCATAAACCCTCCTCTTTCTGATAACAGGGACAGTTTGAGCTGTTTCAGAGGGAAAAATACTATTAGCTTCTGTGAATTGAGCTGTCCTTGCTGATCACATGACCAAGATGATAACATAAGAACTTTAAAAAACATGCATAGACATAACCACACTTCTGTGTATTGTAAGAGGGACCACTTCTCTAACAGGGCACTAGGAGGTGTCTACTCATCGAGAGGAATGTACCCAGGGGGGATGGTTGTGTTCTGCGCTGTGTAGGACTAGTCGTCCATGGATCCTCCTCCAGATTATGGGGGATCCCCCAGCTCTGCACTGGGGTGGATGGAACTGCAAAGTCTGTAATTTTAAGTGTGTCCACAAAGTCACCAAGGACCTCACAACTTCACTGTTGCCACACCCTTTAGCTTACCCTAGCAAATGGAACTTCAGTAGCCTACAACTTAATAAGGCAGAGGGCTGTGTAGGCCTACTTTTGCACAGTATTAAATAGACTAAGATGTAGGCTCATAGTGGAAGTGTACTTTATTTCAGGGTGTTTTCACCATACTAATGAAGCTTCATTGAAATCCTGTCTAGGAGATGGGCAACCAGTCTCAAAATGCAAGCCTTTAGACCAGTGTTTTGTCAAAATAACGCTGTGCGAGGGTCCAATCTGAATGGGAATCGAACTCAATATACTTTAAAATGACTAAAACCAAATCAAAACTGTGTAGAAATGGTAATGGACCTACATTCATACAATTTCAAGACTCCTGTCTAGCTCGCTAATAAATCACTGAAATGAAAGCTAGACAGTCAGTTAGCAAATATAAAAACTAATATCAAGTGTGGCCCTCTGGACCACTGGTGTAGCACACACACAAGGCAGGGGGGTCCACGCACTTTGGGGGCCTCCAACCCTTAAAAAGGGCAGGCCCCCCAGATAGCAGATGAACACAAACATTTTATAATTACAGGAAATTAGCTTTAAACTGCTAAATGTTCTCTCAGCCTCATGGCAAAATGTGCAGAACAGCAGGAAATTAGCTTTAAACTGCTAAATGTTCTCTCAGCCTCATGGCAAAATGTGCAGAACAGCAGGAAATTAGCTCAGAGATTCTTGAAAGTTGGGACAATCCTTGTCCGGCAAGGAAACTTGATATAGATATATATAAAAAATATAAAACGTGTATTTAGGGGATTATTATAAGGGAAAATATTTGTTTTTGGAATTCTCAATATTATTCATTTTCATGTCGGCTCTATGCCTGTAAATGGCCTTGTCCGGAGCAAAGGATCCAGATTTCATACTCTCCAAATAAGTGTTTTAAATTATAAAAACTGCCAATAAGGGGATATTAACTGAAAAATTACATTATGTAGTTTCTTGCAATAGCTCTCTGTGACTTTAAAGATTATTTCTTAAGACTGATCCCTAAAAGAAGTGTCTGGAGATTGTCAATTCCATCAGATTTGCCTAAAATTCTAAATTAACCAGGAATGAGCAGGGTTAGCTATACCATAAGGACTGTCACACTGGTATAAAGGATTTGGAGACAGGAATTCACAATAGGGTTTTTTAATACACCCAAAACAAACATGTAAACAAAACACTAGGCTGTACCCAAACAAAAGAGCGAGGGTAAACCTCGTTGAATGAGGATACCCGTAATACACAATATATACATCTGCACCACCACATAGGTACTCACACGACCAACAGACATGGGAACAATAACCGACAAAGACAGAGGGCACATATAACATACTAATCAGGGGAAATGGGAACCAGGTGTGTGTAATCAGACAAGACAGTCCGGGGTTGATGATAATGAATCCCGTTCAGTGAAGCCTAGAAAGCCGGTGATGAAGACCTCTGGAACTGGTGAACAGAATGAGCAGCAGTACCGGGGTGGATCCGTGACAAACACCCCGACGTCCTCATTACATGTAGTGAAACAAGACCACTCATGGTCTGTAATGTTCTCTACTTTTGATAGATTTAAAACAAACAATATATCGGTATCCCCATGGTAACAACCATAAACTGTCAGCCCATCAGCCTAATAGTTTAAGATATAATTGTTTATTTTTCCAATATGCAACTATTGAAAAACAAAATTGCTACTGTATAAACCACTTAAATGAAGAACAAAAAGCAATTTGTAAAACAAACTAAGATTTTTGTCTAATGTCAACTCCTTCATGGTGTTGAAAGATCTGATAACAACCATTATTTTATTGGGGATTTTCAAATGAATAATTTTTCATATTTAAAAAAATGTTTGTACTTAACTTTTATTTTTAGTATCTGTTGTCAGATGTCAACTCCTTCACCGATGGAGTCAAAGTATTTAGTGTGCTTGACCTAAGGGATGTTTGCTTGATTGATTTAAATCTAGAAAAATAATGTCAAAATGCTAACAAAAATAGCCCTGGAGTATTTAATAGTGCTATAAAAAATAAAATAATTAAAAGAAGTTTGGAGTTGTGCATTACATATTTGAATAATCTAAATGTTAGAATTAAACTATCAATGCCATTAAACATGTGTTGGACAATAATTGTACAAATGAAATGCTTTTATGGTGTCTGACAGAGTTGACAAATCTAGTTAGATTATATTATATATTTTTTATTAGGAGATTGTTCCTTTACATGGTGTGAATATTTGTCATAATATGATATCTTATCATTTGGTCCATCAAAATATATACAATTATTTGTTAATATTATGACAAATATTTTTTTGTTTTACCCCCTTTTCTCCCCAATTTCGTGGTATCCAATTGTTAGTAATTACTATCTTGTCTCATCACTACAACTCCCGCACGGGCTCGGGAGAGACGAAGTTCATGCGTCCTCCGAAACACAGCCCAACCAAGCCGCACTACTTCTTAACACTTCTTTAACACAGCGCGTCTCCAACCCGGAAGCCAGCTTCACCAACACTGTTGGAGGAAACACTGTGCACGTGGCTACCTTGGTTAGCGCGCACTGTGCCCGGCCCGCCACAGGAGTCGCTGGTGCGCGATGAGACAAGGATATCCCTACCGGCCAAGCCCTCCCTAACCCGGACAACACTAGGCCAATAGTGCGTCGCCCCACGCGGCCGGCTGCGACAGAGCCTGGGCGCGAACCCAGAGTCTCTGGTGGTACAGCTAGCGCTGCGATGCAGTCACCCGGGCCATCCGGGAGTCACCAGTCACCCGCGCCACCCGGGAGGCATTATGACAAATATTTGTGGGAAAAAGTTGATTGTCCAATCGTTCAAG
Organism: Oncorhynchus keta; assembly: GCF_023373465.1. NCBI lineage: Eukaryota > Metazoa > Chordata > Actinopteri > Salmoniformes > Salmonidae > Oncorhynchus > Oncorhynchus keta. Next base: position 26,737,288 of record NC_068441.1, on the reverse strand, counting down.
AATCTCTGAGCTCTAAAACAGCAACATTTTCCATCAATAATACTGCGCATTTTTCTCTCTGCCCAATTAAGAAAAAATAAAGGTCCTTGCTCGAACCTTGTGGGGTCACGCGAAACTGTGCTACAACCCTGCTTTAGACATTGTAATGTGAAATAAAGCAGGCCAATTGAGCGGATGACAGTGCAGTGTGCATCAGTAATTCCATCACTTACTGCTGAGTGGAGAGCTTTGGGTGCTGACTGATCCAGTGACATAAGGAGACCGCGGTACTCCCTGGTCTGTTGTGCTCCTGGCGGGACCTGCAGTATAGTTAAAATATTCTCACTAGTTAAACATAGCAGGCAGCACTGTGTATATGTAACGTTTCTTACTATAGCCACATTTAAAAACATATTTGCTATAGCTACTCACAAGGAGAACATACAACATTAACCTGTCTTGCTATCTCATCACTTACCAGATGAGGTCGCTAGGCCCATTTCAAACCACTCCAGACCAGCGCTGGTCTCTGTGATGTCGGGTACTTGAGGAGACGGTGACTCAGGGCTTGGATAAGAAATTCTCGTTGCGAATTCTCGGTTGAGGTTTTGATAAGGCGTGTCGTCATTTCGCAATAAAACACCTCGTATTAAAGGCATTGAGTCCATAGCTAACTAAATAAGATGAACTTGGGCTAGTCCTAAAGTGAACAACCTGCGCACAGGACGGCTGGTAACCATTCTGTGGAGGGACGATATTAGCTAGCTATGTTAGCTGGCTAACTTGTTAGCTAGCTATTTCAAGCATATTCTGCGCCAAAGGTTGTTTAAACGCGGTCTATCTAGCTACTAGCGGTTGATTAGTGTAAGAACAGCTTAAAGGCCATGTTTCAAATAAATTAATTAGCCAATAATATAAATAAAACATACACCCCTTGCAAATTGCTGCTAGATTTTTTTTTAAAGTGAAGCACATGCTCTAGTAAGTAAACGCCCCCTCAAGTGCATGACGCAGCCTGTGCTTTTGCCAGCACCTACACCTTTCCTGTGAAGTTCGTTCAGGTGAAGACGCTTGTTCTACAAACAAGTAGCTAGTTATTACTCCATGGCATGAAGTACTGGAATAAAACAAAAATTATCTGCTTCAAGGTAATTGTCTCTTTTATATACATACATGATTTTTGTTGGTGAAAAGCATGCACTTGGCATTGCTAACTGGCTTCTGATTTATCCATCCTAATTTACTATCTAACAACTGACAAGTTGTGTCAGGCAGATGCATGGGGAAAACGAATAGCTATAATTGCAGTGGTGGGAAAAGTACCCAATTGTCATATTTGAGTAAAAGTAAAGGTACCTTCATAGAAAATGACTCAAGTAAAAGTCACCCAGTAAAATTCTACTTGAGTTAAAGTTTTTGGTTTTAAATATACTTAAGTATCAAAAGTAAATGTGGCTTCCCGAGTGGCGCAGGGGTCTAACATGCTTACCTGATCGCACGAACATCATCGTGTGCATGTTGATTTTTGTCCCCCCACATCAGAGTCGATCAGGACACACAGGTTGAAATATCAAAACAAACTCTGAACCAACTATATTAATTTGGGGACAGGTCAAAAAGCATTACATTTTTATGGCAATTTTAAATTGCTCTTGCTGTTGCTAGCTAATGCTAACAGTTTTGTCCTGGGATATAAACATTGGATTGTTATTTTACCTGAAATGCACAAGGTCCTCTACTCGGACAATCCTCCTTCAGGCTTCTTCTTCGTTAGACTTTATTTGGGGGTTGGCAACCAACTTAAGGTGCATTACCGCTACCGACTGGAGCGTAGACCTCAGTTCATCTTTCAATCACCCACATGGGTATATGCTCCTAAAAACCAATGAGGAGATTGCATGTGGTTAAATACTGCTAAAAACATGCACACTGACACGGTCTCCAGGTGTATGGTGTTTCCACCAACACATAGGTGCTGCTGGCTTCTGGGTTAAGCGAGCATTGTTTCAAAGAAGCAGTGCGGCTTGGCGGGGTCGTGTTTCTGTGGACGGGTCGTGTTTCTCTCGACTTTAACCTCTCCAGAGTCCGTACGGGAGTTGCAGCGATGGGACAAGACTGTAAATACCAATTGGATTCCACGAAATTAGGGAGAAAAAGGGATATATAAAAAAGTTTAATGTAATTTCTAAAATATACTTAAGTATCAAAACCACGGCCGTGACCGGGAGGTCCGTGGGGCGACGCACAATTGGCCTAGCGTCGTCCGGGTTAGGGAGGGCTTGGCCTGTAGGGATATCCTTGTCTCATCGCGCACCAGTGACTCCTGTGGCGGGCCGGGCGCAGTGCGCGCTAACCAAGGTTGCCAGGTGCACGGTGTTTCCTCCGACACATTGGTGCGGCTTGCTTCCGGGTTGGATGCGCACTGTGTTAAGAAGCAGTGCGGCTTGGTTGGGTTGTGTATCGGAGGACGCATGTCTTTCAACCTTCGTCTCTCCCGAGCCCGTACTGGAGTTGTAGCGATGAGACAAGATAGTAGCTACTGTTAGGAAGTGCTATTTCTTATGTTAATGACCAGCATACTGCTATTGCATTGTTATGACTGAGACAACACATAGCAACATATTCTCACAGTAAAGGATGTGGGGCCCCCTACAGGATAACTCACGCACACACACCCATAACTGCTAGGCCAGCGCACACACCAAATTTCCCCCTTTAGCTGAACATTGTGTGACGGCGGGATTCTAGAGTGACGGACGGCCCAGCTGAGCCAATGCAAGAAGACTACCTCCAGTGTGAACCAATCCGAAGAATCGAACTTCCAGGATCAACCTACTTTCTGTTTTGTATAAATTGTATTGTAACGGTTCACTCTCTCTCTTTTCCTGCTGTTCTGTGCGAGCGAATGGGAGAGCCGTATTTACGTGTACCAGATATTCTCACTCTGAATAAACTGTCGCTTGTCGTACAATTTTAACACCTTGTCTGAATCGATCCTTAACCGGCTCACCCTTCTAATATCCTTTTATCAACACTACTAAACAATTGGATACCACGAAATTGGAGAGAAAAAACAGGGTAAAAAATAAAATAAAAAGTATTAAAACCAGACGGCACAATTTATTTACGGATAGCCAGGGACACACTCCAACACTCAAACATAATTTAGTGAGTCCGCCAGAGGCAGTAGAGAAGACCAGGGATGGTCTCTTGATAAGTGTGTGAATTTGACCATTTTCCTGTCCTGCTAAGCATTCAAAATGTAGTGAGTACTTTTGGTTGTCAGGAGAAAATGTATGGAGTACAAACCACATTATTTTCTTTAGGAATGTAGTGAAGTAAAAGTTGTCCAAAATATAAATAGTAAAGGAAAGACCGCCCAAAATGACTTAAGTAGTACTTGAAAGTAATTATACTTAAGCACTTTACACCACTGTATAATTGCTAAGCCATCCAAAGTTTATTAAACTGCTGGGGGAAAGTTAGCTAATATTACATAACTCCCACCATCAGTCTTGAGTTCACCGCATTAGCTAGCATAGTGGACTGTAGCTAGCTACAGTAGGTTTCTAGAAAATAACACTTCATTTGCTAGCTATATGACAATTGGGAATACTTCTTGTCAAACTACTTAATTCCCATGCTGTTTATTGATACACTAGTGACAGCAAGAAAAATGCCCCTCTTGATTACACTGCAGTAGGGCTGTTTTGTTATTATTTGGCTGAATAGTCTTGTGCATTTTTATATTAGTTTCATTAGCTAGCTAAGTTACTGACTGACTAGGCTAATTCATGTTTTTGGTGTTGCATTTCAGATGGAAAGGGAGTTAGACCACTAGAAAGCAGCATGCAGACCGGGCCGGTGTTCACAAAGCATCTCAGAGTAGGAGTACTGATTTAGGATCAGTTTTTGCCTTTCACAATGAATGTGCTGGTCATAGATCACAATTCCTACTCTGAAGAAGCTTTGTGAATAAGGGCCTGGGAAGAAACCTTTTGCCCAATACCTTGCACAGCAGTCTTTCACCACAGGACTCTAGAGTAGATGCTTATGAACTGAATATTGTATGTGAATTTCCATACAGTGCCTTCAAAAAGTATTAATACCCCTTGACATATTACACATTTTGTTGTTACGGAATTCAAAATTGATTAAGTATATTTTTTTATTTTTCACCCATCACCCCATAATGACCAAGTGAAAACATGTTTTTAGAATTGCTTGCTAATATATTGAAAATTAAATACAGAAATGTCTCATTTACACAATTACCCTTGAGTCAATACTTTGTAGAAGTACCTTTGGCAGCGATTACAGCTGAGTCTTTCTGGGTAAGTCTAAGAGCTTTCCACACCTGGATTGTGCAACATTTGCCCATTTTGTTATAATACAAATTGTTCAAGCTCTGTCAAATTGGTTGTTGATCATTGCTAAACAACCATTTTCAGGTCTTGCTATAGATTTCTATAGATTTCCAAGTAGATTTAAATCAAAACTGTAACTCGGCCACACAGGAATATTCAGTGTCTTTTTAGTAAGCAACCCCAGTGTTGATTTACCCTTGTTTTAGGTTATTGTCCTGCTGAAAGGTGAATTCATCTCCTAGTGTCTGGTGGAAAGCAGACTGAATCAGGGTTTCCTCTACGATTTTGCCTCTGCTTAGTTCCATTCCTTTTATTTTTTTACCTGGAAAAACTTCCCAGTCGTTAACGATTAGAATACCCATAACATGATGCAGCCACCACTTTGCTTGAATTAGAGGTCGACCGATTATGATTTTTCAACACTGATACCGATTACTGGAGGACCAAAAAAGCAGATACCGATTAATCGGCCAATTTTCATTTTTATATGTAATAATGACAATTACAACAGTACTGAATGAACACTTATTTTAACTTAATATAATACATAAATAAAATCCATTTAGCCTCAAATAAATAATGAAACATGTTCAATTTGGTTTAAATAATGCAAAAACAAAGTGTTGGATAAGAAAGTAAAAGTGCAATATGTGCCATGTAAGAAAGCTAACGTGTAAGTTCCTTGCTCAGAACATGAGAACATATGAACGCTGGTGGTTCCTTTTAACATGAGTCTTCAATATTCACCAGGTAAGACGTTTTAGGTTGTAGTTATTATAGGAATTATAGGACTATTTCTCTCTATACCATTTGTATTTCATTAACCTTTGAATATTGGATGTTCTTATAGGCACTTTAGTATTGCCAGTATAACAGTATAGCTTCCGTCCCTCTCCTTGCCCCTACCTGGGCTCGAACCAGGAACACAAGGACAACAGTCACCCTCGAAGCAGCGTTACCCATTGCTCCACAAAAGCCGCGGCCCTTGCAGAGCAAGGGGAACAACCACCCCAAGTCTCAGAGCAAGTGACGTTTGAAACACTATTAGCGCGCACCCCGCTAACTAGCTAGCCATTTCACATTGGTTACACCAGCCTAATCTCGGGAGTTGATAGGCTTGAAGTCATAAACAGCTGCTGGCAAACGCACAAAAGTGCTGTTTGAATGAAAGCTTTACAAGCCTGCTGCTGCCTAACATCGCTCAGTCAGACTGCTCTATCAAATCATAGACTTAGTTATAACATGATAACACACAGAAATACGAGCCTTAGGTCAGTAATATGGCCGAATCCGGAAACTATCATCTCGAAAACAAAACGTTTATTCTTTGAGTGAAATACGGAACCGTTACGTATTTTATCTAAGGGGTGGCATCCATTAGTCTAAATATTCCTGCTACATTGCACAACCTTCAATGTTATGTCATAATTACGTACAATTCTGGCAAATTAGGCGGCCCAAACTGTTGCATATACACTGACTCTGCGTGCAGTGAACGCAAGAGAAGTGACACAATTTCACCTGGTTAATATTGCTTGCTAACCTGGATTTCTTTTAGCTAAATATGCAGGTTTAAAAATATATACTTCTGTGTATCGATTTTAAGAAAGGCATTAATGTTTATAGTTAGGTACACATTGGAGCAACGATACGCACCGCATCGATTATATGCAACGCAGGACACGCTAGAAAAACTAGTAATATCATCAACCATGTGTAGTAAACTAGTGATTATGATTGATTGATTTTTTTTATAAGATAAGTTTAATGCTAGCTAGCAACTTACCTTGGCTTACTGCATTTGCGTAACAGTCTCCTCATGGAGTGCAATGTAATCAGGTGGTTAGAGCGTTGGACTAGTTAACTGTAAGGTTGCAGGATTGAATTCCCCGAGCTGACAAGGTAGAAATCTGTTGTTCTGCCCCTGAACGTGGCAGTTAACCCACCGTTCCTAGGCAGTCATTGAAATTAAAAATGTGTTCTTAACTGACTTGCCTAGTTAAATAAAGATTAAATAAAGGTATAACATTTTTAAAAATTGGTGTCCAAAAATACAGATTTCCCATTGTTCTGAAAACTTGAAATCAGCCCTAATTAATCGGCCATTCCGATTAATCGGTCGACCTCTAGCTTGAATATATGGAGTGTGGTAATTGAATGTATTGAATTTGCCCCAAACGTAGCACTTTGTATTCAGGATGAAAAGTGAATGGCCTTGCCACATTTTTTGCAGTATTACTTTACTGCGTTGTTGCACACAGGATGCATGTTTTGGAATATGTTTTAGACTGTACAGGCTTTTCATTTTGTCAATTAGATTAGTATTGTGGAGTAACAACAATGTTGTTGATCCATCCTCAGTTTTCTCCTATCACAGCCAATAAACTCTAACTGTTAAATCCCTAAAAGGTATCCTTCCTCTCGGGCAACTGAGTTAGGAAGGACGCCTGTATGTTTAGTGACTGGGTGTATTGATACACCATCCAAAGTGTAATAACTTCACCATGCTCAAAGGGATATCCAATTGTTTCAAACAGTGAGCCTATGAAACTTTTATGTGACTTGTTAAGCACATTTTTACTCCTGAACATATTTTAGCTTACTATAAAAGGGTTTGAATACTTGTTGACTGAAGACATTTCAGCTTTTAATTTTTATGAATTTGTAAACATTTTGAAAAACAATTCCACTTTGACATTATAGGGTATTGTGTGTAGGCCAGTGACAAAAACATTGAAACTATTTTAATTTCAGTCTGTAACACAACAAAATATGGGAAGAGTCGAGCAGTGTAAATACTTTCTAAAGGCACTGTATATCTGTAACCAGGTTTCCATCCAACCTTTCTATGTGAGTAAAGTACAGGTCGGATGAAAAAAAAATCGTATGATTGGCCTGATGGAAAAATAATTTTTCGGTTAACTTTCCAAATATCGGCAAAACAAAATAGGCTAGACAAGGTGGGATCTTTTTGTCAGTAAAATTAATTATGCGAGAAATGTTGGTGAAAACCTATTGATATAATAACCATCATATCAAAGTTAACTTGGAGTCAAGCGATGTGTGGTCCTCCCACTACGACTCCTCGGCAGAGCATGCAGTTTATGAGGTTACAGATTAAATAAGTTATGAACTTCACAGGGTGGTGAAAGTGCAAGGTGATGAATTTGAGGGTCCTTTCCAATAACTATTGAGGGTTTTATTCTGGTGACATGATAATCAATGCTATTTGCAAAATTTCGCTCTCTTGTCCATAATCTCATCATGTAGACTATACATGCGCTCAAGCCAACAGCGCACAGATATACCAGTGGGCACACGCGCTATATTACGCAACCATCTGTATAGTTAAATGCGATGTATTTTTTTTATTCGGTTCATGGGAATTTAAAAACTAAATGTATTTTTATGTGCTCTACATTACTACAGCCTTTTATCTGCAACAAGCCCATTTGATAAACAAGTTTTGTAATGCAGATTTTTTGAATATTCGCATGAAAATCTTGTCAAATTGGATAGAAACCTAGTTAATGACACTAAAAAGAAGAGTTAAATTGTTCAGCAACATGTGTAGTGAATGCTAACATGGCTTGTGTGATGAAAGGTACATAATGCATTGTCCTCGACCCTATCAGGCCACTGCATGCTGTGTCATGGGCCTAGATGGTGACACACATCTTCTTCAAGCTTCCTGACAATACTGGGTCCTTCAGTGGTTCCGGAAGCAAGGGAGTTACCTGGGAGAACAGCAACAATCTCAATGTCTCTCGCAGCCATTCTGTCAACATGTATTGAATGTAACTACTCATTCATACAAACTTCTATGGACACAAGCACTGACTTATTACATTTGTCCCATTCTTTAACCATTTCTGGGATATATATTGTAGTTGACACCTGTATGATGTGCCTGAAATATTACTAAACATGTATTCACTTTGAAAAAAAATAAAAATAATAATCATAAGTTAATTGTATTTGTCTTGACTTTTAAGTTATCACAGAAGTTAGTAGAAATGTAAACACCAACATGACAAACAGGCTATGGAAAAGGTTTGTTTTGTAATCTTACAAATAAATGAAAATTAGTTGCTTATACAACACTATTGCATTTGGTCATCCCCAAAATGTGTCCATTAAAGTGAAACTGACAGCCTTTTTAGCAACATGAAGTGGTATTGAAATCTGTTCAAATACACCCCCAGGAAGAATGACACTTTTATATATATATATATATATATATATATTTTTTTTTTTTAAATACTTAGAATTGGTTAGATATGATATTAGATATGGTCATTTTCACGATTTCATAAATTCTTTGAGTGTTTGGGAATTACATATACTGAGGCATTTGTGAAAATTCTATAGCTATATCGAGTTTGAAAGCGGCCATGCTTTGGACAATTAATAGACACTGCAGTAAATAAAACCTAATGAAAACATCTGTCTCGTCCAGGACCTGAAACTACGCAGGTCGGTGCACCATAGCCAATCAGAGGTACATTAGTCCTGTATGCAAACAAGCCATTTGCCACAAGGGCCTGCCATCATTCAATTTGAACTGGACTGTGTATACAGGTAGTTGCAACAGCGTGACTTTAAATCATTAGAACACAGTCAAAAGCCACAAAATACACTTGATTGGATTTCTGCAAATATGTAACTAAATACCACGGGAGTCCTCTTACATTTGGGAACTTTACAGTCCTATTGATCAAACAACCATACAATTGGTTGTTAGCCAGAGCAAGATGAGCTAAAATCGAACAAAGGAACATTAGATAAACCTTCTCAAACTTTTTTAAGCTAGTTAGCTGTCAAAATTGCACTGATAAACGATGGGGAATGGCCTGCTCATCCTTCTGCAACTTGCCTGCCTGCCAATGCATGTGTTGTCCCAGACAAGCAAACTGGCTAAAGTTGGCCTACTTGCTAGCTAGATACTTCCAGACACAAATGAGAGTACACCTCCCTGACCAATTTACACATTCTGGCAGAGCTGGTTAGTATGTTTACATCTTTTATATAGAGCGTTCATGACTATGTACTACTTTTTTTGAGTATGTTTTCTGACACCGCGGGTCTTGCGCGTTCATAATTTAATCAGTTATTCTGAGCTCTGTCACACTCGAGGAGTGCTCTGAAATCAGAGTAAAAAGCTAGCCAGAGTGAGTTTGCAAACGCAAGAGAGATGCTAAATGGATAACAGTCGTTCAGCATAGCTATCTAGCAAAGCGATTCACATTTCTTGCTAGCTAACCAAACGGCACGTGCATCTAGCAGTGTAGACACTGAAAAACGATACGAGCTGGAAAAGTCAGTCACTCACCCACTCCTCCAATGACATGAAGTCCTCCTAGCAGCAAGCCATCTAGCTAATGTTATGCTCTGTGTTTTTAGCTTGCTACATAAATAGGTACACTAGTATATTAGCCATGTTATGACTGACTTGTCATCATTGCCTTTGCTAGTTTGATTGTATTGTCAATTACTTTTAATGACCCAAGTCCAGCTCAGATAATCTGTACTAATGTGTTGCTGAGTTGTCATAATGTTTCAGCAAATGTACATTATCCCAGGGGTGTTGGAAGACATAATGTAACTTCATGTATGTCCCTCTAACTGCCCTGAATGCCTCTTCTCATCCTACAGCTATTTATGCACATGATTACTGCATACAGAAACCAGAGTTAAACTGTTAGCACTGAGGTGGTGTGCCCTAGTAGGAAGTCTGCTGTGCAGCTCACCCTGCACTAACATGAATCTCTACTTCTGCTAAGCTTCCCAGTAAAGCAATGAAAACAATCAAGCATCCCAGAAAAGTGCTAAAAAATAGCCCACGTTAACATATGTAGCTTAAAAAGCAAGGTTCATAAAATCAATAATTTGCTAATAACAGATGACATTCATATTGACAATCTCTGAAACTCACTTAGATAATACATTTTGATGATACAGTGGTAGCAATACATGGTTATAACATCTACAGAAAATACAGAAATGCTGAAGGTGGAGGTGTGGCTGTTTATATTCAGAACCACATTCATGTAAAGCTTAGAGAGGATCTCATGTTAAATACTGTTGAAGTAATATGGCTACAAGTTAATTTACCTCACCTAAAGCCCATTCCGGTGGGAAGCTCCTATAGACCAAGTGCAAACAGTCTGATAACCTGAACCAGGTTATCAGTCATCCTACCAGGTAGTTAACAGAACCATCAATGATGTTGCTCTTGCTGCGGGCGATTCCCTGATCCACCTCTACGCAGACGACACCATTCTATATACTTTCGGCCCGTGATTGGACACTGTGGTATCTAACCTCCAAACAAGCTTCAATGCCATACAACACTCCTTCCGTGGCCTCCAACTGCTCTTAAACGCTAGTAAAACCAAATGCATGCTTTTCAACCGATCGCTGCCTGCACCCGCATGCCCGACAAGCATCACCACCCTGGATGGTTCCGACCTTGAATATGTGGACATCTATAAGTACCTAGGTGTCTGGCTAGACTGCAAACTCTCCTTCCAGACTCATATCAAACATCTCCAATCGAAAATCAAATCAAGAGTCGGCTTTCTATTCCGCAACAAAGCCTCCTTCACTCACGCCGCCAAGCTTACCCTAGTAAAACTGACTATCCTACCGATCCTCGACTTCGGTGATGTCATCTACAAAATTGCTTCCAACACTCTACTCAGCAAACTGGATGCAGTTTTTCACAGTGCCATCCGTTTTGTCACTAAAGCACCTTATACCACCCACCACTGCGACTTGTATGCTCTAGTCGGCTGGCCCTCGCTACATATTCGTCGCCAGACCCACTGGCTCCAGGTCATCTACAAGTCCATGCTAGGTAAAGCTGGTCACGATGGCAACACCCATCCGTAGCACGCGTTCCAGCAGGTGTATCTCACTGATCATCCCTAAAGCCAACACCTCATTTGGCCGCCTTTCGTTCCAGTACTCTGCTGCCTGTGACTGGAACGAATTGCAAAAATCGCTGAAGTTGGAGACTTTCATCTACCTCACCAACTTCAAACATCAGCTATCTGAGCAGCTAACCGATCGCTGCAGCTGTACATAGTCTATTGGTAAATAGCCCACCCATTTTCACCTACCCCATCCCCACACTGTTTTTATTTATTTACTTTTCTGCTCTTTTGCACACCAATTATCTCTACCTGTACATGACCATCTGATCATTTATCACTCCAGTGTTAATCTGCAAAATTGTAATTATTCGCCTACCTCCTCATGCCTTTTGCACACATTGTATATAGACTCCCCTTTTTTTCTACTGTGTTATTGACTTGTTAATTGTTTACTCCATGTGTAACTCTGTGTTGTCTGTTCACACTGCTATGCTTTATCTTGGCCAGGTCGCAGTTGCAAATGAGAATTTGTTCTCAACTAGCCTACCTGGTTAAATAAAGGTGAACATTTTTTTTTTTACAAAAAACAGCACAGGAATGAAATCGTCAACATTTATTGTTCACATCTTTACTAATGCGGCAGCAATATGCTTTTAAAGTAGTATCCAAATTCATCAGATGTAGTGATCACAATATATTAGACATATCTAGGAAAAACTAAATTCCAAAGGCTAGGCCTAACATATTGTATGACCTCTAATTATACTAAGTTTTGTAGTGATTCCTATGTTGTTGATGTAAAGAATCATTTGTTGGTATGTGGTGTATAATGAGGAGCAGCCAGACGCTGCACTTGACACATTTATGAAATTGCTAATCCAAGTTACTAATAAGCATGCACCCATTAAGAAAATGTCTGTAAAAATGTTTAAATCCCCGTGGAATGATGAGGAATTAAAAAATTGTATGGTTGAGAGGGATGAGACAAAACGAATGGCAAAGAAGTCTGGCTGCAAAACTGATTGGCAAATGTACTGTAAATTTAGAAATAATGTGACTAAACTGAATAAAAAGAATACTATGAAACAATGACAAAGAATGACAGTAAAAAGCTTTGGAGCACCTTCAATTTTAGCAAAAAAGGCAAACTCAGCTCCATCATTCATGGAATCAGATGGCTCATTCACCACAAAACCCACTGATATTGCCATGATATTTACTGATTTTTTTCATTGGCAAGATGAGCAAACTTAGGCATGACATGCCAGCAACAAATGCCAACACTACACTTTCAAGTATAACTGATCAAATTATGAATGACAAGAATTGTTGCTGTTTTGGGTGGATAACTATTTAGAGCTTAAATACATATTTATATGTACAATCTAATGACATGTAATCCAAATGTCTAACATAAATAAATGAAATATCTTACTTGTGACAATATGCTATATATGCTTTGCATCGGATCATTGCTGCTAGCTAGCTGCTACCGAGTGGCTATAGTGGCTAACGCCCCTGTCCCGAATCTAGAACCAGTTAGCCAGGAGCATCTTCCGGCTAGCAAACAAAATTACTACAATACCTCTTTCGCCAACTGGCCTGGAGCCTTTGTCGACAAGGAGCCCACCATTCTACCACAACTGGTCTGCCGACATAACTCCATCCGCTGTGCCCTCAACCGGCCTTTGCCGGACGTTGGAGCAGGCGCTTCTACTAGCCCCGGCCTGCTAACTTTAAACACTGTGTCTCCCGCTTGCTAGGTAGTAACGACTACCCAGTGGCTTCCCTGTTTCATCTATTGTTGTTCACTGGACCCTATGATCACTTGGCTACATAGCTGATGCCTGCTGGACTTTTCATTAATCACGGTACTCCATTTAGCTTATGTTTTGTTGATCTGTCTCGAACTCAGGCCCTGTGTGTAGTTAACTCACCATTTCGGCCTCAGATACCTCCTTTGTCGCACCTCCCACACATGCGGTGACCTCACCCCGCATAACTAGTGCGTCCAGAGATGCAACCTCTCTTATCGTCATAAAATGCCTGGGTTTACCTCCCTTTTAACCGCACCCCACCATACTCTTGTCTGTACATTATGCCCTGAATCTATTCTACCATGCCCAGAAATCTGCTCCTTTTATTCTCTGTCCCCAACGCACTAGACGACCAGTTTTGATAGCCTTTAGCCGTACCCTCATCCTACTCCTCCTCGGGTGATGTGGAGGTTAACCCAGGCCCTGCGTGTCCCCGGGTACTCTCATTTGTTGACTTCTGTAACTGAAAAAGTATTGGTTTCGTGCATGTTAACATCAGAAGCCTCCTCCCTAAGTTTGTTTTACTTACTGCTTTTGCACACTCCGCCATGCCTGATGTCCTCACCGTGTCTGAATCCTGGCTTAGGAAGGCCACCAAATATTCTGAAATTTCCATCCCCAACTACAACATTTTCCATCAAGATAGAACTGCCAAAGTGGATTAGTTGCAATCTACTGCAGAGATAGCTTGCAAAGTTCTGTCATACTTTCCAGGTCTATGCCCAAACAGTTTGAGCTTCTAATTTTTAAAATGAATCTCTCCAGAAATAAGTCTCTCACTGTTGCCGCCTGTTATAGACCCCCCTCAGCTCCCAGCTGTGCCCTGGACACCATATGTGAATTGATTGCCCCCCATCTACAGAGTTCGTTCTGTTAGGTGACCTAAGCGGGGATATGCTTAACACCCTGGCAGTTCTACAATCTAAACTAGATGCCCTCAAACTCACACAAATTATCAAGGAACCCACCAGGTACAACCCTAAATCCGTAAACATGTGCACCCTCATAGATATTATCCTGACCAACTTGCTTTCCAAATACACCTTTGCTGTTTTCAATCAGGATCTCAGCGATCACTGCCTCATTGCCTACATTTGCTATGGGTCTGCGGTCAAATGACCACCCCTCATCACTGTCAAACGTTCCCTAAAACACTTCTGCGAGTAGGCCTTTCTAATCGACCTTGCGAGGGTATCCTGGGAGGATATTGACCTCATCCCGTCTGTTGAGGATGCCTGGTCGTTCTTTAAAAGTAATTTCCTCACCATCTTAAATAAGCATGCCCCTTTCAAAAAATGTAGAACTAAGAACAGATATAGCCCTTGGTTCACTCCAGACCTGGCTGCCCTTGACCAGCACAAAACCTCCTGTGGCGGACTGCAATAGCATCGAATAGTCCTCGCGATATGCAATTTTTCAGGGAAGTCAGAGACCAATACACGCAGTCAGTCAGGAAAGCAAAGGCTAGCTTTTTCAAACAGAAATTTGCATCCTGTAGCTCTAACTACAAAACATTTTGGGACACTGTAAAGTCCATGGAGAACAAGAGCACCTTCTCCCAGCTGCCCACTGCACTGAGGCTAGGTAACACTGTCACCACCGACAAATTCCCGATAGTACGCTTGTTTATGCCATTTTTAACTCTGTTGTTTGTGTCGGACTGCTTTGCTTTATCTTGGCCAGGTCGCAGTTGTAAATGAAAAACTTGTTCTCAACTAGCCTACCTGGTTAAATAAAGGTGAAATAAAAAATGTAAAATATTTTTTAAAATCTTGATATTACTGTAATGTTGTGTTCCATGTTATAGCCTAGCATTTGTATTGTCTGTTATATTGTCACCAAACAAATGAAAATGTGTTGATTGTCTAAATGTGAATAAAATGTAATACACATTGTGGTCTACAAATGGGTTATTGTTGGGGATTTCTACACTGACAATTTTAGAGGCTTAATCTGTGACTGAGAAACTGGTCCTTAATGAGCAAGTACCCCAGACACCAGTTATCAAAAGCCAAGTACATTTGACTGCAATGCATATTGTTTACCCAGTAACTTATGTGAACTGATGTACATGCATATTCTAATCATTTTCTGTACAGTAAGTGTTTTTGTCCTTCGTGATTGAATCCAATTCTGTTCTTTACATGCTTACTGACAAAAGCAACACAAATGTTAAGGATGAAATAAATACCCTGCAGGCTGTAGTGATGCTGATATGCAATCAATTACCATACAGTAAAAATCTTTGGACTCCATTTAATCACATCTGTTGTAATTCCATGTTGCACAATCACAAATAATGAGGAAGGTACAGGGGCATGAAGTAATGGCAAACAATAGAGCATTTCCCATATGCTGCAAAAACACCTATGTTTTCATTATAGTAGCCAGCCTATGCACTCACTACCTGGTTATATTTTGAGAAAAATACAAAACCAGACTTGTAAATGTTCTAAAGAGCTTGGGCTTGTATCAAATTCTCTTATCAGGATATTCATTCCTTGCGCCATGTTGATCATGTTCAGCTTCCTGTAGGAGAAGTGGTATTTCGATAGCATCCCCTTCATCGACAATCGAGAGAAATAGCAATGGTGTCTTATTGTATGCACTAACTCTGCCATGGTTCTTTGTACAAAGCCTATGAGGAAGAGAAGTGTCGTTTTTGTATAAACGCCGAAAATAAGGTATGTGGTAAACACAGGTTTAGGAAATCATGTCCTATGAGATCATATTCATCAGCTAATGTCGGTTTTTGTGAATTTCGAAGAATTTATGTAATAAATAACAAACCACATAAAGGCTTCATAATTCATAAAGGTCATGTTATCTGACTGTTATTATCACATGGAAGAAAACGTATAAATTCCCCTAAGCGTGTTAAATTCAGACTTTATTCCAAAACTCTATTCTTTCCCAATTAATTTCCCCCATGGGAATGGTTGAACGAACCAGCTGTAATTTATTTCCGTGTTTTAGGAATACACGATGGCGAGCTCTATTTAGGCAAATTCCATGTCTGCCATTATTGCGTTTCCTAGAAACTGCACAACATGTCCAATTTGCTGTCGGTGCATATGTTCCGTCGACAGTCGGCTGCTTTCAGTGTACCACTCCAACGCGCCCAATGGCTCCGCATTCCAAAACTACTCCCGTTAATCTGTCATGCGTTGCCTGGAAACCCGACATTGAAATGCATATCACTACATCCGGCAGGAATTAGCATTTTGAATCAAGAAAGGTCCTTCTCACACCCTCTATAAGCCAAAATGTTGAATAAAATATTTTAATGTTTACCGGTTTTTTGTCTGTGTGCTTGGTCCTTTTGGCAGTAGGAATATGAGACAATATATCCACAGGAAAGTATAATTACATAAACTTTTCAAATGGCTGGTAGTGGGGAAGGAGAGAAAGATAAGGAGCAGGGCACCGTGCCACTTTAAACTAGAATATCATATGAGTCTATTACAAAATGTCTGTCTGTGTGTATGATTTAGGAGTCTACAATTGTGCATTCACATATCAGTTTAGAAATGCCCAGGTATTTTTTTTACATTGTAATACATAGCATACATTTTTCACATTAACAAATCCCAGCATCTCCTCTCTCTCTGTCTTCCTACTGCTCATGTATTTTTTTCCTCTCTTACTTCCTTCCCCTTCCCCTTGTGTGCAGTAGGTTGTGGGACAGGGAGGGAGGGAGACCTACAGTACACTACAGTATTGAGAGCAGGCTGCTGCTGACTCAGCCCAGGCCACCGCATTCATCTATCTGCACTGCAGCACAGTTTTTACCCTCCGTCTTTCCTTCCCTCTCTCATTCAGTGGGCCACTTTACACACACACACAATGCTGTGCTACTTGAGGTATTATCATTTTAATAAAGATATGGTTAGATGCTTGCAGACAAGATCCACTACTGACCTTGCTGTGATTTCAGATGACTAGTCTTTCTGTTTATTACTGTAAATCTACACTGAAATGCGTTTAAAGTCTGTGATGAAAACCAAATGAGAAACTATTTCCTCTCATGTATATACAGAAATTGTAGTTAATCATTTTCTAGAAAAAAAGACACCACTATGAAGCATAACTGGAAGGCTGCTTTATTGTTTGGAAATTGATTCGTGCTCAAATGAAGACAATCTTTCACTGATTCTCACTTAGTCCCAAGTGGTTGTGCAACACTGTCCTCTCTCTGACTGTGTTAGTGGCAAGAGATAACAATGACACTCAAAAAGCTTTAAGAAAATATTTTTGGCAACACAAAAACCCCAACAAATAACAGGTCTCAGTCATGCTACAAAATAAAGGCTACATAAATAATTTCATAAATCCACACCAGAATTGAACCCAAGTGTAAAACAGAAGGCAAGCTCTCTCGCCAGCTAAATGATCAGTGAACAGAATACTGAGAGAGCACTTGCAATAGATTACTATAAGATGTTAGTTCTGTTGATCTAGTCTAGGTGATGTTTTCTCTCCATTTTGATTCACTAAACCATTGGGTTTGGATATATCATTTTTACTGATGTATTGTAAAGTCTAAAAAGGCAGCTGAAAGGCACATGCCATTAAGAGATATTGCACCAAGAAACAAATAGAAATAACAAAAGCAATAAACCATGAAATTATCAGATGCATTGTTTAGAAAATAACAATAAATCCAAACTGCACTGGTGTGTTTAGGGGGAACCTGGAGGAAGGTCAGCGCTAAAACAAGTAAAAAGCTGTCACACAAGGCGACCTGAGGCTCAGGATACCGGGGCATAATGACCGGTCAGCGCCGGCTTGTCTCAGGGTGGAGAGTGTGTGTGTGTGTACAGTATGTATGTGTTTGTGTGTTTATATTCAGCGGGAAGAGGTGGGAGAAGTTGTGGGCAAGACATCTTCAGACATGTACAAAAGGGTGTGCTGGTAGTGCAATCCTCTCACCAACGCAGGCTACACAATCCTCAGCAAGCAGCCATTGTACACTGTTCCCCAGTACATAGTGATCCTGGGCAGGCCAGAGTTTTGGTCATTCACTGAACATATTGCACACAAAAAAAGAAATGGGAGTTATTACAGTCGGGTGCACTGCATTCTCCCCAGTACACGGAGCGGAAGGGAGAGTTGAGGACATATATTAGAATATATATATCATATATTCTGTCTGTGTGTGTGTGTATAGCTCTATATATGTATTGATTTTTATTTATATTGTTTTTTCTTTTTAATATAGATTTTTTATTTACTCCCTTTTTTAATGTGAAAAGTGACTCCAAAAATCTACTCCACCTAACAAATGTGTCAGAGTCTAACAAGTGTGACAAGGGGTGTCAGCTGGAAGCCATTCTATTTACGATTATTCATATTAGATTAATAGCAGTAGTTTAAGTATTTCTGTATTTACAAAAAACTACGCATGCATGCACGCATAAAATAAAATTATATATTACATTATTTATAGTCTCTTAAAAAGTTCATTCTTTAACTTCAGCAATTTGTGCCGTTTACAACACAGCCTGAACTGTACATAATTTTTTCTCATTTTGTTTTTCAAATTGATTTAAGGTTTTTACATTTTTCTGTTTATACATTTATACATGTATATCCTTGATGGGGATGGAGAAAAATGGACAGCAGTTGCTTTTATGCTTATCATTCAGAGTTTTATTTGGTTCAACTTAACACCCACACTGATTTTGGAGATCTCATGCAGCAACTAGACCATAGAACTTGAGAAGGGGATTGGGGATTTATTCATAAACAGGAAGGTAGTGACATCACTGCACAACAGGAAGTGCAAAAGCTTGGGTGTCTTCTTAACGTGTTACGGCTCACAGTACCTTTACAATGCATCAAGTGCTCTGTTCATTATTTGGTATTTGTTACGAGATATACTTGCTAGGTAAGTGGAGTAAAATGGCTGATGAGAGGTTTTGGAGCACATTTTTCTCAAATTTCGAATTATGGGGCTTGCTCTCTCGTGCTCACATACCTGTTTTGCCTCTCATAGAATTTAGTGTTCTGCTCAAACTAACATATCCATTTTCCCTTTCATGACATCTCCTCACATTGTTTCCTAAGTACCTATGACTGATATTTGGGTGAGCAGTATTATTGTTATTGTTGTATTTTATTCAGACCTAACCTAAATCCATAGCTACACAACCACGAATATAATTTACTATTGATACAAACGCTGCCCTTACAAGCGAGCGAAATGTTGCTTTTTCAATGAAATGCTTCTAGCCCTATATTTCTAAATGTCTTTTACGGGAAGCTCTAAAGTGACCCCTGATAGACTGGTTGCCCTAGCTATTGCCAGCCAAAACCATTGTCGAATAGGGTAGCATAACATCACACAAAATCATAGGAAAAAGTGTTTCATAAATACTCTCATCACATTAACTTGCATTTAGTTGCAGAGCTCATTATAATACATCTGTAATATCTCCTGAGATAAAGGGGTGAACTCTTCAAGCATTGCGTACAGTTCTAGGATCTCTGTCTAACAATGACAGCAAAAAACAGAATAGGCAGCAGGGGGTACTGTTCACCCACTCCCATTCCAAGGACAAGGGGTGACGATGAGCAACAAGGCTTCTCCACATACACCAATTTCTGTTTTTCTCTAATCTCCTAGCACAAGATTAACTCTCTCAACCACATTAAAGAAATGGCTGAAAATACATGTTAAAATGATACAGACTAGATAACCATAACAACATGTACAAATGAATCAGCACATGATAAGGAAATAAAACAGCAGTTATTGGAAACAGAAATACAATATTCTTTCTACACTTAAACCTTGTAGAACAGTCTAAATTGCCCCTAGAGAAAAAAAACAGAAATGGAAACCACCTTGCTACATCAATTCCCTGCACACTTAGACACTCCCACAATGCCCTCATCAAACACAAAAACAAAGGCAGATGGCATGGTCGATTAGGTATGTGATATTGCTGCATTCAAATTATATATAAGCTTTTTAAGATTTAAAACGATCCACCAAATCCACTCAATAATACATACACACAGACATCCATTCCCTTCTCTTCTGCATCCCATAGCAGCAATAACATTTTGTATTTCTCCTCATACAATCCACAATGTTGGTATTCATTCCACACAAAGTTTCTCATCATAATACTAATGATTTACTTCTAACGTTGAATTTTTGACAGTGGACAACCTCAAACCTATGGTCGAGCCACTGTTGTGGTCTGAGTATTAGTGTCTTGTGGACTATGATTATTCATGCAAGATTTCTGATCAAAACATGCCATCATGCAAGTCATTACTATGCATTGAACAAGCACAATTATTTATGTATTTGTTTGGAAATATGACTGAGTAAATGTAAGCCCTTGGCCCAAGATGACTCCCTAATCAACAGCCCCTTAACAAATTGGTGTGAAAGCCCATGTAGTAAAAGCCTTTTGATGTGGGTATAACAAAGATAGAAGGTGAGGAAGAGTTATGTGACATGGGAAAATTGTTGATTGTTGTTTTTTTAAACCTTTTTTTGCCGCTCAAATGATGTGGAGATACTATATTCAGCATTAACAACCCACATGGAAAACCCTTACTTTAGGCTACTATGGGGTTTTGTCTTTCTCTCCTCAGCTGTTCTTCTGTTTGTTCATATAGACTGATAATGTACATAAATGTGCTCCATGAATGACTAAATTCAATGATACAGAGTTCCTTCTGACTGCTTTTCGAAGGTGATTCTTCAAGTCGAGCAGTATTTCCATGTTTTTCCTGCATAGCTCTGTATTTCCATGGGAATCCATTGCTGGCGGGAATCCCACACATTAGATCCCTTATCAGCGTTTCTCATTCATTCCTCTTAGTGAAAAGTTCTGTTCCTTATGTGTTGTCCACCAGTCAGGGAACTGCCCATTTCTTTCATTCCATTTTGTTAAGATCAGTAGTCTAGATGCAACAATGTCACACAGTACGCTGATTATGTTTGGTTTAAATCAAGTTCAAGTCTCTTTAAGCTGTAAGAGACGGAGCTGCTTCACTCTGCATCAATAGTATGAAGTCTTTAAACAAAATTATTAATATTATTATTTTTCTTTCTTGCAAATGAAATAATCTGTACATCTGTGTGGGTTAGATGGTTTCCTCTCGCTTTGCTTGAAGTTACATTATTATAATTATTATTACTGTTATTATTATTCCAATATTCTAACACTTAGATTCCCTGACGGATTTTTGGTTTCTGCCCTTCTCCTTCCTCCCTGCCTTTCCTTCATTATCATCCTGTTTTTCCTTGTCAGGTTTGGTTACACTGTCATAGGAGGGGAGAGAGGCAGTGGAGGGCGTGCCCTCCTTCTTTTCCTTTTCCGGATTCGTCCCACCATTCTTTACATTATTGTTATTGGCCGGTCTGCGCTTGCATTTGAAGCCACGTCTAGCCAGGTAGTTTCGATAGGCCTGCTGGATGATTTTGGCCGACACATCCTCCTGCTTGCGCCTCAGAGTAGTGGTAATGGGCTCATAAGACACTTTGGACGGGTTCGCCGCAATAAAGCGCTGTTCCATTTGATCCCTCAGCATGTCCAGCTCTCCGGTATCGCCTAGTACCCGCTTGGTGAATGCAAACAGAATGTCGAGGCAGTGGATCCGGTCCCCGCTCACCATGGGCAAGTCCATGGAGATCAGCTCTATAGTGTTGGGCTTTGGAACACGGAGCGGGTGCTCTAGGTAGTCTGCAAAGTCACCAAGCTTGCCATAGGTGATGAACTGCGAGGCGTCTGGGTCGAACTTCTCCCATATTTCGTAGAAGGTCGTGAAGTCGTCTTCGCTGAGCGGGTCGGCACTCTCTTCAGTCGCAACGCCGAAGTTCTCAAGGATAATGGCAATGTACATGTTGACCACAATTAGGAAGGAGACGATAATGTACATGACGAAGAAGAAAATCCCAACCGAGGGGTTGCCGCAGTCGCCTGTATTCGGTGCACCTGGGTTCTCCAGTTGTGGGTCACAGTCTGGGGGGTAGTTGAGAATGGGTAACAACAAACCGTCCCAGCCGGCAGACGTAGTGATCATAAACAGGCAGATCATGCTGTTGCCAAATGTCTCAAAGTTGTACATGTCGTCGATTCCTGCCCCATGCTTGACATAGCCAAAGTTAGACATGCCAAAGATAGAGAAGATGAACATAACCAGGAAGAGTAACAACCCGATGTTGAACAGAGCAGGAAGGGACATCATCAGGGCAAACAGTAGAGTCCGAATGCCCTTGGCCCCTTTGATCAGACGCAGGATTCTGCCGATTCGAGCCAGTCGGATCACCCTGAAGAGGGTTGGAGAGACAAAGTACTTCTCAATGATGTCTGCGAGGAACATGCCTGGATAGAGAAGCAGACAGAAGAGGATAGGGAGAAATGTATTATTGCTGGTATGTTCTGCAACCTTTTTAGCATGTTTCCTTAAATCCATAACACTGTCATATAGACATTTTTAAATAATACAAACTGTCCTGTGACTGTTGGGCCACTAGGGGGAGATGTTAACATATGATCTCACTTTCCCAAGCCTTAAATTTCATAATTATGTGATATTTCTACACAGATGATTTTTTAAAGAAAACAGAGCAATTCTAGTCATTGAAACAGCAACTCAAGTTCTAGGACTCTAGGGTAGGCAACAACATCTCCACCCCGCTGATCCTCAACACTGGGGCCCCACAAGGGTGCGTTCTGAGCCCTCTCCTGTACTCCCTGTTCACCCACGACTGCGTGGCCACGCACGCCTCCAACTCAATCATCAAGTTTGCGGACGACACAACAGTGGTAGGCTTGATTACCAAAAACGACGAGACGGCCTACAGGAAGGAGGTGAGGGCCCTCGGAATGTGGTGTCAGGAAAATAACCTCACACTCAACGTCAACAAAACTAAGGAGATGATTGTGGATTTCAGGAAACAGCAGAGGGAACACCCCACTATCCACATCGATGGAACAGTCGTGGAGAGGGTAGCAAGTTTTAAGTTCCTCGGCATACACATCACAGACAAACTGAATTGGTCCACTCACACAGACAGCATCGTGAAGAAGGCGCAGCAGCGCCTCTTCAACCTCAGGAGGCTGAAGAAATTAGGCTTGTCATCAAAAGCACTCACAAACTTCTACAGATGCACAATCGAGAGCATCCTGGCGGGCTGTATCACCGCCTGGTACGGCAACTGCTCCGCCCACAACCGTAAGGCTCTCCAGAGGGTAGTGAGGTCTGCACAACGCATCACCGGGGGCAAACTATCTGCCCTCCAGGACACCTACACCACCCGATGTTACAGGAAGGTCATAAAGATCATCAAGGATAACAACCACCCGAGCCACTGCCTGTTCACCCCTCTATCATCCAGAAGGCGAGGTCAGTACAGGTGCATCAAAGCTGGGACCGAGAGACTGAAAAACAGCTTCTATCTCAAGGCCATCAGACTGTTAAACAGCCACCACTAACATTGAGTGGCTGCTGCCAACACACTGACACTGACTCAACTCCAGCCACTTTAATAATGGGAATTGATGGGAAATTATGTAAAATATATCACTAGCCACTTTAAACAATGCTACCTTATATAATGTTACATACCCTACATTATTCATCTCATATGCATACGTATATACTGTACTCTATATCATCTACTGCATCCTTATGTAATACATGTATCACTAGCCACTTTAACTATGCCACTTTGTTTACATACTCATTTCATATGTATATACTGTACTCGATACCATCTACTGTATCTTGCCTATGCTGCTCTGTACCATCACTCAGTCATATATCTTTATGTACATATTCTTTATCCCCTTACACTGGGTATAAGACAGTTTTGTTAGTTAGAATTGTTAGTTAGATTACTTGTTGGTTATTACTGCATTGTCGGAACTAGAAGCTCAAGCATTTCGCTACACTCGCATTAACATCTGCTAACCATGTGTATGTGACAAATAAAATTGGATTTGATTTAGGACTCAAATACCAGGATGACAATAGGCAAACTGCATGTAGGAGAAAAGGGATGAAATCACTACTGACCAACAATTGAGAGAATGACCACGACCACGTCAAAGATGTTCCACCCAATGGTGAAGTAGTAGTGGCGAAGGGCAAAGAGCTTTAACACAAACTCGGTAGTAAAGGCAACGATGAAGACGAAGTTGACCCAGTAGAGAATAGTGTCAGTATCTTCTGACTGATCGTCTGTCTCCACCATCATGGTCACCATGTTGAGGCAGATCAACATCATAATAGATATATCAAAGACCTGCTGCGTTACGAAGTCAAATACCAGGCCCTGAAAGTTATTCTGAGAGAAAAGACAAAACATTATGGAGGAAAGATAAAGAGAGTTAGTAGATTTAACAAATCAAAGCAAGGCACATTTTGTTAGGGTACATTCTGGAAGGTCTGTTGGTTAGTAAAGTTTAGTTTGACATGTATTTTGAATGTTACCTTAATTAGAACTCCGAATACCCCTCCCCAAAGCAGCCCTTGGGCTAAAGGAACCATAGGAAGAGACTCACCAGTGGTCTTGGAATAGGTTTTTGTGGTTTTTTTGAGCCAAGTTTTTTCATGGCAGTGTGGTATTTCTTCTGCTCTTCTGTCATGAATATATCCTGACCTCCAAAGTAAAGGGAGACAAGAAAACATCTGGTTACAACCGTGTTGAGCCAAAGAATGTGGGAACCTCTTCTTAAACCTAGTTTCATCTTATCAACAGGTCCATGGAATAAGGAAAATAGGTCTTATCTTTTTCTTTTGCTGGTTAAAGTTGTCAATGATGACACCAATGAAGAGATTGAGGGTAAAGAAAGAGCCAAAGATGATGAAGGCAACAAAGTAGATATACATGTAGATGTTGTCTTCATAGATCGGCTGGTCCTCCACCTACAGAGAGCAGGAAAAAGACATTCAAGCTCCAAATTGTCCCTCATTACATTGCAAGTTGTGGGTTCAAAAGCCCTTTTCGTTACAAGTTAGTATTGGTAGGTTCTTCTGGAACATGTTACATCAATACCAACCAACAAACAAAAGGGAGACAAATCTCATACCATTGACAGGCCTACCTTCCGAGAATCAATGGCCGCATACATTATGTCCATCCAGCCTTTAAACGTGGCCTGTGAGAGAGGGGAGATAAAGTCATGTGAGAAAACAGGGAAAAGAAACATGAGGAAGAAGAATGAAGGTAAAGCAGAAAGAGAGGAAAATTAGAATGAGGTGTTAAAGGAAGGAGGAAAATTACAAGATGAAAGAGATAGAGGTACAGTAAGAAGCCATTGATTGAAAAAATATGAGAATTGAATCCTGCAGTCTAAGTACTGTTCAATGTCCAATCAACTTTGACCTCCACAATGGGAGGGCCAAATTAGTTAAAAGTCAAAACATTGATAGGAAAGACCTTGAACTCACCACTTGTAGAAGTGCCAGGTATCCTGCAGCCACATTGTCAAAGTTAATCTTGACATTCTTCCACCTGACCTCACTGTAATTTGCGTTGATTAGTGCAAAGCACTCAGTCTTGTTGTTGACGACGTCGGGTTTAAAGTTTTCCTCTGAGGTCTCGTTGAAGCAGTAGTAATACTTCCCTGCAAACAGGTTGACCCCCATGATACTGAAGATGAGCCAGAAGATGAGGCACACCAGCAGCACGTTCATGATGGAGGGGATGGCTCCCACCAAGGCATTCACCACCACCTACACACGTAACCAAGGAAACAGGAGCAGCATGAGATACAACTCACACATATATACAAACATAAACCCACTCCCTCTCAGAGATAAAGGTCATATAACTTATGTGATTTGCACATCAGTTTGGTTTATCTTGACTACTACTTCTATGTTGCTATTACTCTATCATATACAACTGACGTCACCAATGAGGCTTACTGGTGTTAAAATTGGGTCGGCAGGTAGCCTGTGTTTAGAGCGTTGGAGCAGTAACCGAAAGGTTGCTGATTTGAATACCTGAGTTGACAAGGTGAAAAATCTGTCGATGAGCCCTTGAGCAAGGCTCTAATTTGTGCCAGAAGTCACTGTACTATGGGTGACCCTGTAAAACAACACATTTCACTGCATCTATCTCGTGTAAGTGACAATAAAAAAATGGGTGAAGCACAGTGAATACTTTGAGGTCCCAGTTTTGGTGTACCTATTTGACCATGAACTATGTGCCTATTTAAGATTACTCTGATGTTTTCTGTACGATGTACCCAATGACGAATGAAAACTTGCTATGTCCTCATTGTGGTTTTACAGAAGTGTTTAATAAGTCTTACTTATACACTTTTGTAATATTTACGAAATGCATATTGTTATATTTGGTAGCACTTATTTGTTTTTCCTTCGCCTCCAACCGCTTTCGATGTGTAGAACGGATGTGGGTGGGGTTAGGTCTACATAAGGGTGCACATTTTTTTTTTAATCACAAAAGTTCTGATGAAGGCCGTGAGGCTGATACATAAGCTTATTAAATATCAGTGATACTATCAAGAGTAGTGTGCGGTTTCCTTTTTCCTTCATCTTGTTCAACTGTTGCCATGCACCTGCAAATAAAATTGTTCAGATGTGCAAGTGCCTTTTGAATTTTGGTGTACCTATTTGAAAGCTTTAATGAGTACACTTTTAGAAGTAAAGGTGCCTGGAAAGGTTGTGGCGGTGTCAGCAGCAGCACACAGTGTGATGCTCTGACGATGTACATAGGATGTTTTAATGCAGAACACCCAGCAGCTCTCAGACAGACAGCTAAGCTGAGCCTGGCATGCACAGTCATACAGGCACATGTACAGAGTCATGTTCCCTCCTTGTCAAGACAATCAGAACTGAGATGAGTGGACTTTGCAGAAGGTTTCCCTCAGAATGTGTTGTGGTTATGGCAAAAGACCTCAACTAAACACACACTTAGTTACCGCACTGCAAGCGATACCGGAGCGTCAAGTCTAGGCCCAAGAGACTCCTAAGTAGCTTCTACCCCCAAGCTAATCAATGGCTACCCAGAATATTTGCATTGAACCCCCCCCCAGAACACTGCTACTACTCTCTGTTATTATCTATGCATAGTCACTTTAATGACTCTACCTACATGTACATATTACCTCAATTACCTCGACACCGGTGCCCCTGCACATTGACTCTCTTCCGGTACCCGCTGTATATAGCCCTGCTATTGTTATTTACTGCTGCTCTTTAATCATGTGTTATTCTTATCTCTTACTTTCTTTTAGTTATTTTCTTAAAACTGCATTGTTGGTTAAGGGCTTGTAAGTAAGCATTTCACTGTAAGGTGAGTGTGACAAATACCTGTATTATGATCATTGAAAGGTATCATTGAAAGGTCTGGTAATGAATTTAAAAAAATAACTGTGCACACCACACCCACAAATATTTGAATGAGCCCCCGCCTCTACGTTATGAAGTAGCTGGTGTGGGCTAGACTGTGCTGGGCTTGGTGTGGGCTGGCCCGTGCTGGGCTTGGTGTGGGCTGGCCCGTGTTGGGCTTGGTGTGGGCTAGCCTGTGTTGGGCTGGTGATGGCTAGCCCATTTCGACAAAGATGGTTCAGTATGAAGATGCCCAGAAACAGCTTCTCCAATAGAAATCCCCAAGCTAAACTCATGCCCAGAAACAGCTTCTCCAATAGAAATCGCCTAGCTAAACTCATGCCCAGAAACAGCTTCTCCAATAGAGATCCCCTAGCTAAACTCATGCCCAGAAACAGATTCTCCAATAGAAATCCCCTAGCTAAACTCATGCCCAGAAACAGCTTCTCCAATAGAAATCCCCTAGCTAAACTCATGCACAGAAACAGCTTCTCCAATAGAAATCCCCTAGCTAAACTCATGCACAGAAACAGCTTCTCCAATAGAAATCCCCTAGCTAAACTCATGCACAGAAACAGCTTCTCCAATAGAAATCCCCTAGCTAAACTCATGCACAGAAACAGCTTCTCCAATAGCAATCCCCTAGCTAAACTCATGCACAGAAACAGCTTCTCCAATAGAAATCCCCTAGCTAAACTCATGCACAGAAACAGCTTCTCCAATAGAAATCCCCTAGCTAAACTCATGCACAGAAACAGCTTCTCCAATAGAAATCCCCTAGCTAAACTCATGCACAGAAACAGTTTGACACATGCGTCGAACTGCGCATGTGCAGGCCATCAAATCAAAGTCACTCCTTCGAAATAAAGTTATTTTGACCAACATTTTAATGTGCCAGTTTGTCACTTCTACAAGGATGTTCAGCTACTTTAATGTTTTTTAGAAATCGATTTTTAAAAATGAACAACTAAGGATACATTTTTTCACTTCTCTCATTGACATCCCAAACCCCGGTCTGGTCTGTCAAGCCTGTGTTGAGAGGCGTTCCCAGAAGTATTGGCCTGTTTGGCCTCTGGGTTAGAAAACTCTATGATTTAGGGCTGGTGAGGGATTCGTGTGTGCCAGCCTTTGTTGGGCTGGTGATGGCTAGCCCGGTTTGGGCTGGTGTGGGCTAGCCCATGCCCAACTTGCCCACTGAATACCCACATGGGGCCAAGTTTGCTGGGGTGATTCTTGTAAGTCATGTGTGACATTGGAATGTTTGAGTGAGACTTGTGAAACAGTAGATGAAGGAACATGGTACAGGAAGGATCTCTTGCTTGAAAGCTCTCGATAGTAGAAGTGAAGACTCTAAAATAAGTACAATACATGGCCAGTTTCAGTTAAAAATGACATTCATTCATATGAGATGAGTGACTTCATTCTCCAGTCTTCTTTCATAAGTTCCACATCTATATTCTGTTTTGACATTACAATTAACCTGGAATTGCTTTCAAATGCATACTTTATCCATATTTGAGATAATCATTGCTTTCATATCAGCTGCATCATGACTTTCTGAAATGATCTTTTCATGCAAATAGTGTATCATAGATGAGCATGTGTAGTATTTTGCATGCATTTTCCTTTTGGACAGAATTGTGTTAAATTTCATATTTTTATTAATATGTCCCATATGGCTTTTCTAACATTATTTTTGCTTTCTAGTTCATTATAGCATGCATGGGTTCTGTAACTAATGAATGGACATGCAGATGGACCAGCTGCCTGGTGTTTTAGATCTTACCCTCATCCCTTCAAAGCGAGACAGGGCCCTAAGGGGCCTCAAGGCCCTCAATGTCCGTAGTGATTTAACGGGCCCTAGATCGGAGTAGCCCATCGCATTAGCTATAAGAGTGATTATAGACACCTATACACAGAGAGAGAGAGGAAGAGAGAGGGTCCAAACAGTTAGAATTGGTAACAGAGACATATGGACCAATTTGCTGGAGAAAATTAATAACACATATAGATATTTATACATATATATGCATGTTTATATATGTATGCATATGTACCAATATGTACACAAACTGTATATAAAGAGAGTAAAGTTCAGCAGCAGTTAAATCATCTGCAGAGTTCAAGGAATAATAGGTGGCCCAATTTTTTTCTGGATATTTAGGGAAGCTTGAAAAAAGGCTTTACAGTGTACCTTGTTAGAAACATGTGGTTGACAGAAAAAGAAAAATAAGGGAAGAGAGAAAAAGAGGTAGCCAAATCAAACAGGGGACATTTGATAGGAGATATTAAATATTAACTCAAATTGACACAGTATACGCACACTATTCACACAACTCACAAAGTACCGGTTGAGTATAAGAATGGAGAATGGGAGCCAGGAAGGTGAGGGCAGTTGTGGGGACGAATAGGAGAGAGGACAACCTGTGAAAGGGAGAGTCCCGAGACAAAACCACAAGAACCTTACCCTGGCCTCTCAACCACCAGCCCCCAAGCCTTTTCGAACTGCAGTTGAACATTCCTTTTAATTTAAAGAGATACACTGTTACAGGTACCTGCCAGAGAAGGTACAGGTTGAATGTGCACATGTCTGAGCCATCTCATACTCACATTTCATTCTATTCTAGAACAAAACTTGTACTCATGAGGGAGCCATAGCCTACATATGGAGACCCACGGGACCCAAGATGTAGAGTAGTTACAGGACAGAGGAGCAAGGAGCCAGAGAGGCAGAGACCACGGGACACCACACCTGTTAGAAAACTTGAGCTCACTTCCCCTCTGTCTCTCATGGCCATGATAATGTGATACTGGCAGGTGGAGGGGGGAGGGGGGGGGACTGTTGGATGGCCTTTGAGAAATGGAACAGATATGCAAAAATCATGTCAAGCAGCTAGTGTGGCATTGTGATGTGTGAAATGTAAACATTAAAAATGCTTTTTGGGGGGGAGGGACTGTCCCAGTCACTCGTCCTGCATGTCACCACTAATTCCACCCCTGTATATGTGTATATGCCCCCATAGGGGAGAGTCAGACAAAGGGGTAAGTTGAGCCACCCTTGTTTCTAGGAAACCATACACAAAATGTATAATTTGAACAAATATTTAAGCAGAGATCATCATTCATGGAGTCAGTGAAGGAAGAAAAGTTAGGTCCAAAAAACAGATTTTCAACAAGTCAAATGAATGTATTGTGTTATAGGTTTCATGATGCTTGTATCTAAACCAAAGTAATTATTTTAAGATTGTTCTATACATCAGTTGGGGTCTCTTTAAGCTAGCATGAAAGTGCATCCTTGTAGCTGTGTGGGCTAATATAGTAAAAATGTTTGCCTTGAAGTAAGTTGAGCCAATGGCCATGGGGTAAGTTGAGAAAATTGAAACGTTTTCTTCCCAGGTGTAATGCAAGGCGTTATCGCTGGGATATGACGTAACAACAGGGCCTGGCCTATGTTAAACGTGTTTTTAAAAAATGGTTTGTTAGGTGTTAAGCCAGTGTTAAAAGATGCTTAAACGGATTATAAAAACAAAAAAGCGATTATGATTGAATTGTGTTTGGGAAATAAAGAGACACGGTTTTAAAAAGTAGGTGGCTTAACTTATCCCACTCTCCTGTGCAGGGTTTTTCTATGCCGGCTAAATGGTCTATGGCAATAGGCAATGATTTGATGTCCTGTTCATAACCTAGAATCTGCGATCAGTGCTCAATGGCCATACTGCAGCATCATTTGAGATATTCAAGTCCCTTATTATCAAAGTCGTCTCAGATCAGGAACAAATAGTAATCTAGTTACAGCTACAGTGTGCTTGAAGGGAAACAGCATCCAACATGGGAGGAGGACACTAAAGCTCATCATCTCTCACAGAGAGAGAGAAGAGCAAGAGACAACAGATAGCCAGAGAAGAAGAACATGAAGAAGACAAAGCAAGAGAGATAAAAAAAAATATTGAAAGAGAGACCAGCACAAAAGAAGAGGGGGAAAATCCTAAGAGGGGGCAGGAAATAACAGAGTCTGTTGGAGAAGTTACTTACATCCACAATGAAGAAGTCCAGCCAACACCAGGCGTTGGTGAAGTATTTGACCCAGCCATAGGCCACCCATTTGAGCACCATCTCCAGGATGAAGATATAGGTGAACACGCTGTCTGCGTACTCCAGGATAATCTTAATGGTCTTCCTCTTATTTATGTACACATCCTCAAAGGCCTGCGGAAGGGAACAGAACACCAGCATGTTAACACTGACGTGACTGGACGTCTTGTTTTAGGATTATGCCTCTGAGTTTTTCCTGACCATTTAAAAAACTCCTGACCCTTTCTATGGTTAAAGGTGTTTTAGCTGGTTTTGACGTTTGCTTTTCCTGTTGAAATATGAATTATCCTCAAATCAAGTGTTAAAGGTGCAATGGGGAACATGAGCAAATATCATCCTATCTCAGTCCTCCAAAAAGTGTTACATTATATAAAAAAGACACAGTATTTTTTTCTCTACAGAAATGTTACTTACTTATTGAGTCTTTAATGTCTTGTGATTCAACTGTGCTAAAGTTGATACTGCCCTACGCTCATGGCAAATTTTGTGAATGTGAATTTAGAATTCTCTCTGATACAACAATGTATTGAATCTTCTCAGAATGTGTGGTGTTTACATAGAGCCCACAGCAGTGAAAGGAGGTAGGCAACTGTATGTGATGGAACAGGCTCTCTCTGTACTGTAGGGTTAATAGTCCCCTTAGACCCACTACCCTATAGGATATATCCCTCTGTCCATTCCTGAACACGTAAGTATTCTGAATCACCATTTGGCTACAGTCTCCCAGAAAGCTGCAACCTAAGCTGGATTCCTTAAGTTAAAAGGCTGGTGTATTACAGCACTTTATTGCCCATTAGCAAGTCGCAGAATAAAGTAAAAGTAATGATCTCGCTAAGACTTACACTTCGCAAGAAGGGGGAATAAAATATTTCTTGATTTAATTATTACATTTCAGTACATTCTGTCAGAACTGATATGGTTTCTGTAAGACAGTACGTAATGGTGTGGTATGAGGTGAACTGTGTGTGTGTGTGTGTCTGCATACCAACGCCCCGCTACTGAGCAGGATCATGAAGATGATGACGGTCTCAAACCAGTTGTGTTCCACGATCAGGTAGCTTGTCTTCCTCAGGAACCACCAGTGCTTCCCCCAGCCATGGTCGATGGGCAAGTACAAAAACGTATACTTGGCAACACATTCTGGAAGAGGGCACACACACACACACACACACACACACACACACACACACACACACACACACACACACACACACACACACACACACACACACACACACACACACACACACACACAGTTACTGATACAGATGAATACGTTTAGGGCATGTACACTTAATTGACTACACACGCACACAAAATGCCCTCATTATGACATACAGACTGGAGATGAGGACAGACACTCACAGACCCACACTTGGCATGGCTTAAATTGATATCAGTTAGCATACATTAAATGCTAAGTGCTATTGTGGCCAGACTAAAGCCTGTGTCTGTAAGTTCTTAGTTACCATCTGTCCAGCAGGCGTCTGGGTCCAGGAACTCCTCCACAACCTCCACCACCACCACCTCCTCCACATCAAGCTTGATGTCTATGGTGCTGCCCTCCGAAGAGCTGGTGTCATCAAGCTGAGACAGACAACAGGAGAGATATAGGAGAGGAGGAACCTCAAATTAAATTCCTAACATCACTGAACATTCTGTGGTTTTATGAGCTACTATGTACAAAGATACTGCATAGTGGTACCCACTGACTACAAAAGCATCCACTAGTCACCCGCTCACCCTTTCGGTGGATACAGTAGATCATAGGCATCATGATTTAAAGGCAACATAACCTAACCAGGAAAAACTCTGTCTTGCAGTTGTAGGTTAGATGTTGTCTGCATGTTTAACACATTATCTTGCATTCCAACCATGGAGTTGTGGGTAACCTTGTCTATTTGCCCCGACATTAGTATTATTAGC
The DNA here is from genome assembly GCF_023373465.1 of Oncorhynchus keta. Taxonomy (NCBI): domain Eukaryota; kingdom Metazoa; phylum Chordata; class Actinopteri; order Salmoniformes; family Salmonidae; genus Oncorhynchus; species Oncorhynchus keta. The sequence goes on along the minus strand of NC_068441.1, from coordinate 26,703,898 downwards.
AATATTAACTAGCTAGCTAGTCATTAACCTCGGCTGCTGATTGATTACATTAATAGGGCTGGTCACTGATAAATATGCATTTGCAGATTTGACAGTGATGCATGATTTGTTGCTCTTTATGCAAATAGACTACAGCATTAGATCCAGTGGTAAAAACATTTACTTGACGCACAGGACATAAACATGTGACACTCAAGAGGGGAATTGATATGATAAACATGTTAGTTAAAGGGAGGTGGGGGAAGGATTGCCTTAACATATATGCCTGGGCTTTTAAATGCATGTCTAATTCATTGTAATGATGCTGGACTGTTGTGTCTGTGAGTTACAAACAACCACAATTACCAACACATTATTTGATCTGATTACAGAGAAATGGTTATGGAGAGAGGATTCAACATATAGGCCTAAAATGTAAACGTATTGAGGCTGATCTCGACCAGCTTAGGTAGAAACATTTAAAAAGACATACAGTATATGCCTGGTCTAGCCAACCTAATAAATCATCTCACAGCTGAACGATAACTTAAGGTGAACCAGGACACACAAGCATTCACGCACATACGCACACCCAGAGCCAATCCAATTCACTGAAGAATGACGCTGCACTTTAGAATCCTGAATCTTCAGCAGGACTGTGCTCCTCTTTCTCACACACACTCTCTCTCTCTCCCCCCCCCTTCTCTCTCTAACACAAACAGCCAGACAGATCCCTGATTGGCTGACAGGGGCTCTGTGTCCATCCAAGCGTTGCAGGGCTGGGCTGTCACTGGCTTAGCTGCAAGAGCCTGCCGTGTGGTTGGTGGAGACAGGGAGCGAAGCAGACTGGGGATCTGGTACAGGTATTGGAGCTGCTGCATGCCTTCCCCCTGCAAACCAGGTCAAGGTGACCCAAGCATCAGAGCTCCCCAACATATCCACATCCTGTACCAGTGAGGAGGACCTTTCCCACACGTTCACAGACACAAAGCCGTGTTCATCTGTCTGACTGTCAGTCTGCAGAGTCAGTGGTAATGCCATGTCTAAACAAATGTTCTGAAACGTCAGGTCGTCCGACGTCTCCTGTGTTCACCCCTTTGTGTTCACCGCTCTGTGTTCACTGCTCAGTCCAGTGTTGATGAGTGGATAAAAAGACACGCATTGCATATATACACACACACACACACACACACACACACACACACACACACACACACACACACACACACACACACACACACACACACACACACACAAGCCATTACATCATCTACTACAGTACATTGACTGCAATCCCAAGAACCTCGGCATGTATTTGGCTACTCTGCAAAGCATCATGCTACATTTATAACTAGAAAAGGTACATTTCCTAAAGAAATTTTGAGCGATTGCATCAGCTATTTAACAGTAGTGGTCTTACTGAAGCAAGCACATTAATTAAAAGGAATATGCTGGATAGCAATAGTGGTTAGTAGAGGGAGCAAGCATACTAATGAGCTTGAGGCATGAGGTTTTGCTATAACGAATAAATATTTACTGGGATTCATTTGTTTTCTGAAGTTTAACTTTTTCTAGGAAGATGCGCAAGTGAAAGTAAGCACTTTGTTGACACACTTAGCGAAATCCTATTTAGTCACAAAGTCAGTCTTTCTCATCATTGGCATATTGTAGCTTGTATTAGCTAACATAAACGTAGCTATACATTACCGTCAAAGTCAGTCATAGAAATAGAATTCCTAGAATGGACATCCCTATTCAAGTCAATGGGTCAGTGATGGTAGACCGACGGACATTTTGAGTGTGCCCATGATCAAAAAATAAAGCTGGAAGTACAGCATTCAATTTGTGCTTTATTCACAGTCAAAACAATTGACATTACAAAGCCACATCATCATTTGAATGAACATTCCATGTTAACGTAGCAATTCAGCATACCATGTCAGCCATATTGAGTGTACCCATGAGGGGGGAGTCAAAATGCCATGGCCCAGGGGGCTATTCCACGTCTAGGAATACTATTTCTATGATCACAGTCTCATCATTGGCTTATTGTAGCTTGCATTTGCTAACAAAACATATACATTACCTCCTTCTGCTCATCAGGAGAGTTGGTGGCGGATAAAGGCAAACACATTAGCCACGGTTCAACTTGTAAAAGACTGCGATTACTAAAATAGCTGTATCTTTTGGATGGTTTAAGCTATTACTGTTCTGATTTCTGATTTGAGTTACAGATTTGTTTGAATTTGTTTCAGTAGCTAGCTATCTAGGTTTGAAAAATACATTATGTTGGTTTAGCTATGAAACATGTTAAGTTAGGTGAGGTTTAGCTAAATCAAAGAGGGTCTATACAGAAAGAAGCCTTTCTAACGGCCATTCCAATACAAACCCCTGATCACGCTAGCTAGCAGTGTTATGGCCACCAAGCTAGCTACGAAGAAACACCTGATCACCTCAAGTTAACGAGCTGCACCTGTGTAGTATAGCACTCCTTGTAATAAAGTTGTTTTTAAGAAATATGAATGTGTGTCAGTTTGTCACTTTTGCAGTTATGTGGTGATGACATATTCAGATACTTGAAGCTAGCTAATTTATTTACATTCTGTGAAAACTTACAAGTAACTTCTAAGAAGTCAGAAGTATGAGCGATCTTAGAGGAGTGGATGCTAACACATCACTCCAATTCACAGAGAATGATGAAACCACTTTATTTGATAAAGTCACAACTTATCCTAAATCTCCTAAGAGCGTCTGCTAAATGACTTAAATGTAATGTAACGTAACAGAACTTTGTCAAAGCTTCCACCCAACCAAGCACCCAAAACACCCCTCCCCCTTCCCCGATGAATCACCTTCATCACCCACCCACCTCCCCCATATATAACCCTATGCCCCCACCCAAAAGTATATGTTTCTAGATTTAAATAACATACAAAGAATATATCACCCCCATCACTCCATACTTACGTCTTTGCTGTTCTCCGCGTCTGACTCGCTGCTGAAGTCCTCAGTGTTGAGGTTATCGAAGTCTGACTCCCCGACCGCAATGGGAACGCACACGGTTAGGTTGGGATTGTGGATGAAGGACATGTGGTCCTCGTCGATCATGTACTTGCCCACGCTGCTGCCGATGCCGCTGGTAGTGCCGTTGATGTAGTCCAACTCACGGTTGATGTCTATGCCCTTCTGGTTTGCAATGCAGTTAAGCTTCTCGTCAAACTCATCAAGAGGCTTCTGTTCGTCCTCTGCTTCTTCCTCCTCCTCGCAATCAGAAATATATTTAAAAATCAGTCAGGACAAAACTACTGGCATTCAACTACACTGGGACAGGGGTTTGTCTTGGTATAAAAACAACCCAGAAACAATTCAACAATGACATCAGAGTGATGCCATACATAACAGAACATAGAGGACATGACATCACAGCGTACCTTCTTCATAACCTCGGCTACAAAGACCTTGGCCCAGGCAATCCCCGTCTTTATTCGACCGACAGCTATTTGCAAATTGTTCTGTTCTCCGTCATCGTCCGAGGGTGCGAGGTTGTCTGCGCTGAACGAGCTCAGCAACAAGGCAAGGAACAGGTTCAACACCTGGTGAGAGGGCCGTGCATACACAGAAGGTCTAAGCAGATGTGTCACTAACCGCTAACTTTCTGACATCAGGCTTAACCAGACCAAAATGCTAAGACTCAAACCATATTTATTGGATGAGTTACATGTGGATGCAGAAACGCTACTTAGTTCAAATTCGCTAAGTAAAGAGAGACCTGATCTTCAAAAAGTAGGGTATGCAAGAAACTGCTACTCAAATATGGATAATTCAAGGAAAAGGCTATGAGGACAACTGATGTCCAAACCAATATTTCATTTCAGAATTGTATAAAATTAGGTTAGGGTCAGGGTTAAGGGTTTGCTTAATTAAGTTTAGGGTTAAGGTAAGGGTCAATTTTATTTTTTTGCTTGTCGGTTTAACTGTCAACTGTGTCATTATAGTCTCTCCCATATTTCAAAGGTTGTTTTTCTTACCACCAAGTTGCCTATGACCATGACCATCAAGAAGACGATCATGCACATGTTCTGGCCGGCCACCTCCATGCAGTCCCACATGGACTCGATCCACTCCCCACACAGAACTCGAAACACCATGAGAAATGAGTGAAAGAAGTCGTTCATGTGCCAACGAGGAAGCTTACAGCTTATAGCGATCTTACAAACACAGTCCTTGTAGTTCTTTCCAAACAGTTGCATGCCAACCACGGCGAAGATGAAGACGATAAGGGCCAGCACCAAGGTCAAGTTTCCCAGGGCTCCCACAGAAGAGTGAATGATTTTGATCAGCATGTTGAGTGTGGGCCACGACTTGGCCAGCTTGAACACTCTCAGCTAGACAAGAGACAGAGGGGGAGGGGAGACAGAATTGAATGAGCGGGGGGTTACATTTCAATAAATGTTGATCATATTCTATGAGTATTTGGGAATTAGTTATGTCAAGCTAACTCTGCTGCAGAGTGAACCCTTTCCCCCACCTGCTGTGAATTTTCTGAACATCGGGGCCATAGGGTTATCAATACGGTCCCTCATTCCAATCCACACCTTTTCTTACTCACCAATCGGAATGACCTGAGCACAGACAGACCCTCAATGTCAGCCAATACCAGCTCGACTAAACTGAGGGTCACAATGAAGCTGTCAAAACAATTCCAGCCCTCCTGGAAGTAGTAGTATGGATCCATGGCAGCCAGCTTGGCAAACATCTCACCAGCAAAGATACCAGTGAAAACCTGTGAGTGCAAAGAGAGAAAAAGGTTAACAGTCTGATCCTAGGGTCAAGCTGCCAGTGTAGGACACAAGGTTGGGGTCAACCCCACTTCAATTCAGGAGATTCATTGAAATTCAATTCAAGGATCGAAGGTGCAATTTACACTGTAAAGGGATTGCCATGAATTTGACAGGAACTTACAGGCAGCTAGTGGCTAAGTAAGTACAGTAACCAATGACACAGCATTATTCTGTAAAAACAAAAAAAGTAAAACGTTATTGTAAATGTAATCAATGAAATTGATGAGAGATTAGGGTTTGTATTTTACTGAATTTTACTGTAATAGCATTGTAAAAAGCCAATTTAACCAATGGCTTAATCAGCGTTATTATGCGAGTTGAGTAGACTTTAAAATGACGAGGATTTGAGCTTATGTGTAAGAATCAAATCAATGTTTATTGGTGGCATAAACAGATTAGCAGGTGTTATAGCAGGCGCAGAGAAATTGTTATGTTACTAGCTCCTAAAAATGGAGTAAAACGTCAAACAATTCAAATGTAAGAAAAAAAAGGCAAAAAAGAGAAGAACTCAAGTACGTCGGGACGAATCTGATTAACAACCCAAATAGCAGTAATCATTGAGTATAACGTCTCATGGGGGTGGCAGCATCATGTTGTGGGGGTGCTTTGCTTCAGGAGGGACTGGTGCACTTCACAAAATAGATGGCATCATGAGGAAAGAAAATTATGTGGATATATTGAAGCAACAACTCAAGACATCAGTCAGGAAGTTAAAGATTGGTCGCACATGGGTCTTCCAAATCGACAATGACCCCAAGCATACTTCCACAGTTGTGGCAAAATCTCTTAAGTACAACAAAGTCAAGGTATTGGAGTGGCCATCACAAAGACCTGACCTCAATCCCATCGAAAATGTGTGGGCAGAACTGAAAAGGCATGTGCGAGCAAGGAGGCCTTCAAACCTGACTCAGTTACACCAGCTCTGTCAGGGGAAATGGGCCAAAATTCACCCAACTTATTCTGGGAAGCTTGTGGAAGGCTACCCGAAACGTTTGACCCAAGATAAACAATTTAAAGGCAATGCTACCAAATACTATTTGAGTGTATGTAATCTTCTGACCACTGCGGATGTGATGAAAGAAATAAAAGCCGAAATTAATAATTCTCTCTATTATTATTCTGACATTTCACATTCTTAAAATAAAGTGGTGATCCTAACTGACCTAAAACAGGGAATGTTTTACTAGGATTAAATGTCAGGAATTGTGAAAAACTGAGTTTTTGGCTAAGGTGTATGTAAACTTCCGACTTCAACTGTATGTATAGGGCTGCAGGTAGTCTAGCTGTTAAAGTGCATTGGCCTAGTAACTGATGTACACTGACTGGTTGATTCATCTTATGTTACACAAACATAAATAACATAGCCTTTTCTAAACTAATCAAATGTGTTGCACCTGTTACAGATATGGCTGTTTCAATTTATATGATTTAGGTAGTCTCAATAATCCAACCTCCCCTACACTGGCAGTCATTCTCAATGGTTGCAGATGATTAAAAGCTTGCTTCTCTTCATTAATGACATGCATGTGTACTGAAGATTTTCTGGGGTTGTGTCTCTCTCTATACCCTCTTTTCTCACTATCTTTTTCTTTGGACCTGGAGACAGCAACAGTAACAGTGGTGTGACTACGGTTGGCGCTGCCTCCTTGGTCCAGCGGACTAAGCCGGTACCAGAAGGACTGGAGGAGAAGAGTAACAGTGGCTTGACCATGGTCCGACCTGACTCAACAGAACGACCTGGACCAGCTTCCCATAGAGCAGATAACGGACTGCAGGCCTTGAGTTGAGTAGAACGCTGCCGAGGCGAGCCGTACTCCCTCTACACTTGGCCTGCAGTCCTACTCCCCTGCCTTTTTCTCCATCTGCTCTCCTCAGGCCACCACCGACCAAACCAGGACCAGCCAACCACCAACCACCCAGAGTAGTTCACCAGAAAGAGAGACCAGACCAGAGAACACCAACACTTCCAGGGAGCGGAGGAAGGAACCCCTTAAAGATACCAACCTACGCCTGGAGCGAGCAGACCACAGGTGAGTGCCTCCATTGACCTCCAGGTCAGAGCCTTTATGGTGTGTTTGCTCACTGAGGTTGTCCTTCCTCCGCCTGCAGGAATGTAGCAGACTCAGGACCAGACTAGACAACACCAAGACCAGAACCCGTCCCCTCCCACCCCCAACTGAAGATGACCGGCTACATTGCGGTAAGGCTGACGCTAAAACCAAGGAAGGAGGCTGCCGAGGATGGAGCCGCCAATCGCCAGGGAGCAGCAGGAACAGCAACAACAACCGCCAGACCAGACCAGGCCCACCTGGAATTCAGCTGGGCAGTTCTCCAGAGAGGTGTGGGCTTTGTGCAATCTGACCTAAACTTCCTGGCAAAGCCCCCAGGGCCACAAGAAGCCATTGTGTGTTAGTAAAAATAAAATAAAAATTAAGTTCACAGTAATTCCACTTTCAGACACAGAATCAAAAGTTAGTCACAGTCCAATTCCATAACGAAAGCATCCAAGAGTACGACATAGAAGTTGGGTTACACCACTTCGCCACCCTCAAGTCAGCGCCTAGGAGGGTCCTAGACAAAGACAACTTCTGGACTGGGGCCATTGGTTCAGTTAAGACCAGAGTGGGCGGAGTCCAAAACCTCCCCTGTACCATCAAATTGGGGAACAACAGGGGCTCAGTCCACAGCACAGCCATAATCTGAGGAAACTGTAAAGGGGATCATCCCATCTCAGACTGTACTTCCACATGACCCTGTAACCTCTGCGGGAAAGAGGGACACTCCTTTAGAACCTTCCCCAATTCATACGCCGGCAGGGAAAAGGCCATCACCACCACCAACAACCCCCCATCACCAAGCAATAACGACGAAGACCCATATTCAGACAACCCCACAGACGTCCCAGAAATAGCCCCAATCCCACCACCCAGTCCGTTCAGGGGGCCGCGAGGCAGTCAGTGGGGAGGCAAGCCAAGATCCATGGACAGCCAAGTGCCAGCCAACAACACCAACGACCCGCTGGAGGCCCTCATCGAACTCTGCAATGACATGACCAATAACTCCCCAATAACCAATTATCATGACTCTGACAATACCCTCAGAACAGAAAGACATACTTCAGACAGCTGTTCATGGTTGACTCCCCACTAGGCAATCCATCGATAAACGTCACAAGGTATGTACAGGGAACTTCCCCCACTCAGACTGAAAACACCTTCCAAATGTTTGTGAGTGCTACGTGGCCAGGAAGTCTGGGCCCTCTTTGTTCCCTCTGTCCTCCAGCCTTGGCGCCATATTACTCCTCCCCCAGCACCAGCCCAGGCTGATGGATATACTCGCCACCCCTCCTTCCCCCTCTATACCTATCCCTCTCACAGAACTGGAACCAGATCAGAACCGGGAACCAGTCACCACCACACCAGATGAGGTGCAGAGGAGGGACCAAAGATCAAGAGCGAGCAGGCCAGAGAGGAGTGCCATCACTGATCTCCGGATCTTGGGCCTTCATGTGTGTCTGCTTGCTCCTCAGGTTGTCCTTCTTCCCCACTGCAGATCCAACCAGTCCCAGTTCCAGACCCAGCAACAGCGTCATATTTTCCACCATTTTCTTAAAATCTGAAAACGATGAGAAGCCACACCCATTTCCTGAAGAATTGCATTATGGGCCCTAAAGTACAGAAATAGTGTCCTCTGCATGTATACTTCATATTTTGGCGAATTTAGTACGATACCCAGAAACTTTTGGCATACTAACTATATCCATACTATGACCAATAAGCATACTATATACTCAATTCACGTCACAAATAGTATGGTTAGTGTGGGTAGTATGAGTATTCGAACACAGCTCGAGTTGTGCGAAGAGCAGACCCTACTAAAACGGGAGTATCAATGAACATTGATTCTAGAAAATGAATGCTCAGTTTCTGTTGTGCGCAGCATTGTGGTACCAATGAGTGCAATGAGAATAAAATCGGCAACTCGTTCTCATTCTGAGAAATAATGAATTTCAACATCTGAACCAAGTGGACAGGATAGCATGCTGTTCAAACAGTTTGGAGACAGACAGAAGGATGTGTTCATACCAATTCAACTGTTCTACCTTAGCTAGCAAATAGATCCAAGTTGGCTAGACTTTAAATATAAAGATTAGTTGGCTACTCACTAGCAATGTGGGCTTGTGCTTGAATGATTATTGCGAGACCTGTGTTAATTTTCTATAATGCCCGCTACACTCGGGGCTCCCAAGTGGTGCAGCAGTCTAAGGCACTGCATCTCAGTGCTAGAGGCGTCACTACAGACCTTGGTTTGATCCTAGGATGTGTCACAACCGGCCGTGATCAGGAGTCCCATAGGGCGGCGCACAATTGGCCCAGAGTCATCTGGGTTAGGGAAGGGTTTGGCCGGGGTAGGCCGTCATTGTAAATAAGAAGTTGTTCTTAACTGACTTGCCTAGTTAATAAATAAAGGTTCAATTTAAAAAATGGTTAGTGAATGTGCATTATGCATGGTTGTGGTTAAATTTGTAATCAAATTATTGCAAAAAAGCATGTTAAACTATTTTGATAAAATAATTCAATTATTAGTAGGTCTTATGGTTGTAGAAGGCTTATATTTAGCATAGGTAGAATTTCACAAGCCCTGAATTCATGACATTATTGCTGACGGTTTGAAATGTTAATGATACACAAAGCTCATTTAGAGAAAATCTAGATATATATCATGAACCGCCCATAAGTCTGAAAATAATCGAGGTAAGATTTTTAAGCCATAGCGCCCAGCCCTAGTTCAGCTATATGCCCAATACTATTGCAGCTGGTTGCCTTACAATTGTACATTGTATCAATTTCAATGCTATTTTGTTGTGCAAACTCACAATCCTATTGCACTGGTTGCCTTACAACTAAGTTGAATCAACTTTTTTTTTTTACAGTATGGGATTGGTGTAAGCAGGTTTGCTGCTAGGTAATTTGTTGTCTTTATAGCACCATACAGGTTCCATTTAGAACCTTATGAGCATGGTTCTTTATAGAACCTTCAAAAAATGGTTCTATATAGTACCAAAACGGGATCAGCTATGGTTACAAGCCTAAAAAAAATTGTATTTGGTACTACAGATGTCAGATCTTAATTTGACCAGTTTCATTGCAGAAGTAAAATAATATTGCAACAGGAGGATTTTTTTTTTTTTAATGAAGTGATAATTTCTAACAGAAAATTAGGTTTGATAGGCTACAGTAGGCTATAGTTTAGGTGTGAAATCTAGTGAAAGAAAAATATCTGCTTGTTTTCAGTGAATTTATGCAGCGCAGGAAAATTATCTGCGACAACAGAGTGATCAAATTAAGATACTATATCTGTATATATATTTGTTTTAAATGATAAGTGTGTAGTATATTATAACATATCATTCTGATAGAAACCCCAAAATGTCTGCTCAAGATTTGTACCTGAGAGTTCTGATCTGTGCGTGCTATGCTGTGCTGCAGAACATGGAGGTTAAAATCATGGAGAACTTGTGATTTGTAGAAATTCCGCTTAAATGCAGAAATTTAAGAGCAAAATGCAAAACAGATCTTGCTTGCATGGCATTTTGTTTGATGTAGTGCTGATTAAAAATGTATTGGACTCTTAGTGCTGGTGGAGGTTGTCCTGGCAGGACAAGTTCATAGAGCAGTGCCCCACCCACCCACCCACCCACTACCAGTCAGGCAGGGAGGGTTGTATCATGCCATGTTTGTAGACCAATCGCCACTGTAGAGAGCACTCAATGATTCATCCTGCACCACCCCTGACACCATGCCAACATCTGTGACCTCAAATAAATACATAAAAAAAATTCCCATATCGCTGCTGACACCAGCCACAGAGACGGCTAGACGATTGTAGTGGCCAAAAGCCCGTATTAGCAAGGACAGCGCCATTGAGGACTTTCACCATTTTGAAGTAGTCAACTGGGTGGGACTTCCAACTTCATTGGTTGATCCCTACTGATGACCCAGTTGGAGTCATGTTCAACCATGTCATCAGAAGGGATCAGCCGATCATGAAGTAGAACATTGACTTCTTCAAAATGGTGATAGCCTCAATGGCGCGGCCCATGCGCTCACATAAGCCATAATTGGACGGATATAAGGTTGCAACCTCTATGACACATCTCACCCGACACCACGCCAATTCCTATGACCTCACACGGACATGCCAGGGACTCTGGTACTGTACTGAGATATCTAAGAGCAAGTGGACACCACAGATACCCTCTCTAACCTCTCCTCACATTCACACACCAGCCTCGTACCTTACCTAGCAGTATGCTCCACTTAAAGTACAGATCGATCAGGTTACGTTCAACTTTAATGTATCCCCCAACCAACCCTGCCATCCCCTGGACACACCCCTGTTCTGCCATGTTAGAACTGCTAAATCAGCAGGAAGAGATGGAGGAGAAAGGCGACAGGCAAACAAACAAGAAGAAAATGGGTCGAGAGTGAGAGAGGCAAAGTTGGGGGAGAGAAACGGAGATAGAGAGAGAGCCTGAGTGGTTAAAGAAGGGGAGCAAGCTGGTTGCTTTAAAATGGAGCTGAATGTTTTATGAATTCCCATCGAATGGCAGAGTGTAGTGCGTGTATGAAAGGACTTAAGTTAAACCAGCAAAGAAGTACTCTGAGAGACCTGTGCTACACGTCCATCATCACAGGATGGGCAGGGGAGTGTGAGACAGAGAGAGAGAGAGAGAGATATACAGACACATGGGGGGAAAGATACAGCGACAGAAACATGTGGAGCAGAGGCAGAGAAATTGGATAATGGGATGTGAGAAACATTCCAATCACACGATGAGACAATCTTGTGGTACCCTACACACTAAACACTGTCCACTTGACTGTTGCTCACCAGATTTCCCACTGACAGCGTCTCCTCAAAGCGAGGGGTCATGGGGTAGTGTTCCATGGCCATGAAGAGGGTGTTGAGGACAATACAGATGGTGACAGCCAGATCCACAAAGGGGTCCATAACGATCAGGTTGAGCACATGCTTGATCTTCAACCAGATAGGAAAGCAGTCCCACACACAGAACATGTTGGCAAACTTATACCACCATGATGGGCACGCCCTCTGAGAATCCTCTAGCTCTGTAGAGGGAAAAGGGAGGGAGTGAAAAACCAGAGGGCAGGGGAAGAAAGGGGTAAACCGAGAGAAAGAGGGAGACAGAGGGAAAGGGAGAAAGTGGTAAAGAGCGAATGAGAGGAAAAGTGAGAGAGAGAGGAAGAGGGAGAGAGGAAGAGAGAAAAGAGAAGGAGAGAGCGCGAAAGAGAGGGAGATAGGAGGGGGGGGGGGATTCACAAAAAAATATTGCTATAACCGCTCTACGTTGTCTTGTGGTCAGGTCAGTATAGTATAACTGGGAAGGGGTTGAAAGGTGATATTTTGGACGTGAGGACAAAGGCAGCCATACCCTCCACAAGTGGTGAAACCTTTTCAGGTCAAAAATGTTCCTTGAGGAACCCCTCTGAAAGTGTCTTTTGAGGAACCTCTTTGTAAAGGTTCAAAATGGAACCTTTTTGTGATGAAGAGGGTTCCATTTTCTACCATTTTAATAATATAATGTAGAGGTGGCAGCTTATCAGATGAATGGGGAATGGCTTATTGGAGGTGTGGCTTTCAGATAGTTATTTTTGGCTTTCAGATAGTTATATTTGTATACTACAAATTTAAATGTTCTGTGAATATGTACACTACAGGTCAAAACCTACTAATTCAAGGGGTTTTCTTGATTTTTTACTATTTTCTACATTGTAAAATAATAGTGAAGACGTCAAAAATATGGAGGGGGGGAAAGTGTTAAGTGTTTAAAAAAGTGTTAAACAAATCAAAATATATTTTATATTTGAGATTCTTCAAATAGCCACTCATTGCCTTGAGGACAGCTTTGCACACTCTTGGCATTCTCTCAACCAGATTAATGAGGTAGTCACCTGGAATGCATTTACCTTCATAGGTCTGCCTACTTAAAAGTTAATTTGTAGAATTTCAAAGCGTCTTAATGCGTTTGAGCCAATCAGTTGTGTTGTGACAAGGGGGGATACAGAAGACAGCCCTATTTGGTAAAATACCAAGTCCATATTACGGCAAGAACAGCTCAAATAAGCAAAGAGAAATTACAGTTCATCATTACTTTAAGACATGAAGGTCAGTCAGTCCGGAACATTTCAAGAACTTTGAAAGTTTCTTCAAGTGCAGTCGCAAAAACCATCAAGCGCTATGATGAAAATGGCCCTCATGAGGAACGCCACAGGAATGGAAGACCCAGAGTTACCTCGGCTGCAGAGGATAAGTTCAGAAATTGCAGCCCAAATAAATGTTTCACAGAGTTCAAGTAACAGACACATCTCAACATCAACTGTTTAGAGAAGATTGTGTGAATCAGACCTTCATGGTCAAATTTCTGCAAAGAAACCACTACTAAAGAACACCAATAATAGGAAGAGAGTTGCTTGGGCCAAGAAACACGAGCAATGGAAATCTGTCCTTTCGTCTGGAGATCAAATTGTAGATTTTTGGTTCCAACCGCGGTGTCTTTGTGAGACGAGGTGTGGGTGAACGGATGATCTCCGCATGTGTATATCCCACCGTAAAGCATGGCGGAGGAGGTGTTATGGTGTGGGGGTGATTTATTTTGAATTCAAGACACACTTAACCAGCATGGCTACCACATCATTCTGCAGTGATACGCTATCTACATCTGGTTTGGGCTATCATTTGTTTTTCAACAGCTCATTGACCCAACACACCTACAGACTGTTAAAGGGCTATTTTATCAAGAAGGAGAGTGATGGAGTGCTGCATCAGATGACCTGGCCTCCACAATCCCGCAACTTCAACCAAATGTAGATGGTTTGGGATGAGTCGGACTGCAGAGTGAAGGAAAAGCCTTCAACAAGCGCTCAGCATATGTGGGAACTCCTTTAATACTGTTGGGAAAGCATTGCAGGTGAAGCTGGTTGAGAGAATGCCAAGAGTGTACAAAGCTGTCATCAAGTCAAAGGGTGGCTATTTGAAAAATCTGAAATATAAAATATATATCGATTTGTTTAACACTTTTTTTGGTTACTATGTGATTTCATATGTGTTATTTCATAGTTTTGATGTCTTCACTATTATTCTACAATGTAGAAAATAATAAAAATAAAGAAAAACCCTTGAATGAGTAGGTGTTCTAAATTCTTTTGACCGGAAGTGTATGTATTTTACATATTCTTATATAATATTAACATTGTTGATTACATTAAGTTTCAGCTTGGGGTGGGGGTTTTGGACCAACTGGTGACATCACCATACGGTATAAGTTTGCTCCCCTCTCTGCCAATAACAGCTAGTTTTCAGATTACACATCCCTCCCATTAGGCACCTTTCGCAGACCACTCCCAGACAGACCTAGCAAAAATATTTATTTAAAAAAAATCACAGTAAGATAGTTATTTGTTACCCAGAAAGGAATTATATATATATATAGAAATTACATGTATTCTAACAGGTGGCCTAAAAAGATCTGATAGCCATGACCCTACTAAGCCACACCTCCAGTCCAGGGTACCCAGTGTGTAAGAGAGTGTGTGAGTTCCGTACCCTCCAGTAGAGTGTGCGAGTGTGTGTGTGTGGCCACGCTCATCACACTGTTGGCGCGGTCCTTGTTGCGGCCAAGCTGGTCCACAGACACCATCAGGGAGCCTGAGTGTTTCTTCTTCCCCTCCACCTCTGTGGTCTGCGCTCAGGGAGAGGACACACACACACACACAAACACCCGTCAGAGGCCTTACATAAATACACATACCTTGAAACCAGTCCAATCACTATACCTTTGTGTCTGACACACACACAGAGAGAGACCAATATCTAATCCTATCCCACACACCAGACACGAAAACCCGATCCCATACAACAGACACTAAAAAGTGCCACTAACCCCACCCCTTACAATATTATCCCATTCTAAGTAAACCGTCTTATCCCACCCAAAACATATAGCAGTCATATCCCCTTCCCAAACCTGCATGCAAGAGCATGCATGTATCCAATAAGAAAAGAGAATTCAAGACAGCCACTGTACCATGCTACGTTTGGAGAGTAGGTAAAAAGGTAAAGCTTGGCTTGGATTGGACAGAAGTAATGGGAAGTCAAACTACCATGCTAGCTAGGATGAGGAAGAATGCTTTTGTTAGAAAAAGGTTCAGTTTTTTTGTAGCTTGGGAAAGACAAAAGAGAGGTGGGGAAATGGTGGCAAAAGACAGACAGAATAAACTGGTTTTGAGGAAAGATTAAGAGATTAAGAGGGGAGAGAGTTTCTAGTAATGTTTGTTGTGGATGGGGCATGGCAACAGAGATATCTGTTTGCTAGATAGGTGCTACCAAGAGACACTGCGTACTTCTATGCAGGAGGCTTTGAAACGGGCTACTAGGCTAATAGAAAGGTTACTACAGTGTAATGGAAGCCAGGAATCTGTTGTTTTTCATTGGTGGAAGAGTGCGCCACTCAGAGCAGCTGAAGCAAAGGGAGCGCGGGGGAGGGGGAGAAAATAAAGACTAGAGAATGGAGTGTGTGTAATACGGCTGTGAGTGCTGAGCAAGTCTCGAGAAGGGAAAATCAAAGAGAAGAGGAAGGAACCAGAACTTCAGAGACAAGAAGAGAGGAGGACAGAGAAGGGAAAGGGAGTGGAAACCAGACTGAAAACGTCCTTACACTGTCGTCAGTGGCTGCCTTATCTATTTTCACCTCAGGCAGAAGGCGTCCGCCTGGCTGGTGAGCGATGAGCGACACCACGCCGTTGCAGTCCACCGTGCTGTTCCTCTTCCCTCCGGTGTGGGGCGCCAGTGGGCTGATGAGACGCGATGAGCCCTGGCTGTATCCGCTGTAGCTGCTACGGCGATAGGGGATGAACAGGGAGCCCCGGCGGTCCTCGCTCTCCTCCACCGTGCTGTGCTCATCGTCGGCAAACTCGTTCTCCGAGCCCACGTCCTTTGGAAGGCGGCCCTTGTTGAAGCTGAAGATGCTGCTACGGCTGTTGTGCCGCGACATGAATGGAGAGCCCGGGATGGAGAGGAGAGACTGGAGAAGGAAGAGGGAAAGGGGGGAAAGGGAGAGAGAGAAGAGAAATAAAGGAAGAGATGGAGGTGTGGGGATGGAAGAGAAGAAGACACAGAGAAAGAAAGGAGGGATGGGTGTGAGATGATAAGAAAAAGAGCAAGAGACAGAAAGAATGAGAAACGGAAAGAAAGACAAAAAGGTCAAATAGGATAAACAGGGAAGAGAAGTAGCCTCAGAAAGAGAAATGAGAGATAATGGTTCATTCAGACATGTAAAGACACAGCAACTAATGACTAGAAGATGGCCACTTTAGAAATCAGGCACACAAATGTACGCAACGGTCCGTTTTGCTTAGTAAGCCGTTCTGACTGGGCCTCTCACAGGTAACTTTTTTTTAAACCAGGGGGGTAAGGGTGGTGATAGGCAGGGCGATGACAAAACACAGCTAGATTATTGCTTTCAGCAGGGCAGTGAAAGATTCATGAAAAGGGCTTATCAATAATGTAGTGGGGGCCTGTGAAAGCATGTCTCTCTCTAGCCTTCCCTTCCCTCACACCAAACAGGCCAAGACTGGTGTAATGTACAGTCACTGCTGCTACACTAAAACGACTGTCCTCTGCACTAGTGTTGACAGAGGATGTGTCAGCACAATGCAACATCATGGACTCTCACCAGGACGGAGAGAAAGAAGAAACAGTGGGATAGAGGGAGAGGCCTTAGTAATTCTGTCACTTATATTAATTTGAAACCTAACATTGATATGACATCATTAGTGATGAACTCAATTTGATTTATATACCCTAAACAAATGTAGATATGAAGCCACCACAGATTTCTTTTTTTTTTTTTTTGGGGGGCTTGGCAGCAAAATGGCTGCTGACGTTAACACTATTTTACAATTCAGAAGAACTGCTTTGAAGAAAAGGCACCATATTTGTTGCAGAGCTAGGTTTATGGACCCTGAAAAGAAGGCTGCTGACTAACACTGCTTTGCAGTTCAGAATAACTATTTTGAGATAAGCAAAACACATTTGGCAGTGAGTTAGATTTATATATCATGAAAATATTTCGATCGGGCGCCACCACAGATTTTGCCCCTGGGGGCAATGGCAGCCACATTTGAAAATGATTGCCTAGCAGTACCAATATTTTACAACCAAGGACTATTTTAAGAGAAAGGCTCCAAATTTGGCTCAGAGTTAGATTTATGGACTCTGAAAAGACACCAAGACAGTCATGAAGAGTGCATGACAACACCTTTTCCCCCTAAAGAGACTGAAAATATTTGATATGGGTCCTCAGATCCTCAAAAGGTTTCTACAGCTGCACCATCGAGAGCATCCTGTCCTGTTGAATCACTGCCTGGTATGGTAACTGCTCAGCATCTGACTGTAAGGCGCTACAGAGGGTAGTGCGTACGGCCCAGGACATCACTGGGACCAAGCTTCCTGACATCCAGGACCTTTTTACTAGGCAGTGTCAGAGGAAGGCCCAAAACAATTGTCAAAGACTCCAGTCACCCAAGTCATAGACAGTTCTCTCTGCTACCGCAAGGCAAGCGGAAATGGAGCGCCAAGTCTAGGTCCACAAGGCTTCTACACAGCTTCTAGCCCTAAGCCATAAGACTCCTGAACATCTAATCAAATGGTTACCCAGACAAGATGTAATATTATATTATAGTTATAGTTTAGAGACCCTTGTGTCTCCCAACATTTTTTTAAAGTCAAAGAAGTGTAGGCCATGACTTTTTCTAGTTTGAAGGTTAGTAATTAACATTTTACAGTCTGCAGCCATTTAGCAAGATGGCTGCCATACCCCCAGGGGCCAAATCTGTGATGGGGTCCACCAGGAACATGGTTGCCTACACCTGCACTACATAGTGAGGCAGTTAAGCTGATAAACAAAACACATTTTAGTTTATGATTTATCTCAAAATAGTTATTCTGAACTGCAAAGTAGTGTTACAGTCGACAGCCATCTTTTCAGGGTCCATACATCTAGCTCTGTGACAAATTTGGTGCCTTTACCTCAAAGCAGTCCTTCTGAATTGTAAAATAGTGTTACTGTCGGCAGCATTGTGCATAAATCTACTTTACCAAATGTGGTACTTTAAAAAAAAGTTAACAATTTATCAGCTTAACCGCTATGTAGTACAGGAGTAGGCAACTCTGTTCCTAGTGTGCCGTGGGTACTGCAGGGCTTTGTTCCAACGAAGCATGACACCTGTCCAACTGAGATAATTGAGTAGTTCAATGATTGCCTAAATTCAACACACCTGGTCTTCCAGGTCAGTTAAATAAAAAGCATGAAGTGTCTGTGGCATTCCAGGACCAGGGTTGCCTACCCCTGATTTGGAGCAAGATGATTGAAGAAGACTACTGAAAAGTGTATACTAGTAGTCAATAAATGTTTAATAATGGTGAATTAAACAATGGTGGATCAATGTCATCTGGCCTACAAATGAATATTGATAATAATGTACAGTGCATATCATAAGTATTCACCCCCCCTTTGATTTTTTTGTGGGATTTAAATTGTATTTTTTTTTTGTCATTCATCTACACAAAATACTAAGATATATGGAATTGTTTTAAAAAAAGGTCATACCACGGATCATTTTGCTATTTGATAAGACCCCTTGAAGTATCCCAAAAATATATAAAAAACATTTTGGAGGGGGCCTTACTGCTATTTGCCAATACAAACTCAATGAATGACAGATTCACTACGTGGAACAACAGCAATCTAAAAGTTATTAAGTGTCTATCCTATATCTGAGACATAAAAAAGATCAGGAAACTTTTTTTTTACATGTATATAACCCCTTATTGCGGTCACTAAACACTAAACTCCATATACAGTACACTTCCATAATCTTTTTGGACTGGTACCGGGGGACATTCAGACGAGTCGTGTGAGGCCTTTACACAGAGGGGTCATATTAGTGTGTAGCCCAAACTGTTCAGATGCTACAGACGAGTCCCAAGATGCATGTGGACCATCGTGTTCCTTAGGGTCTCAACTTTCCATAGACACACGACAGAGAAGAGCAATTTATACGACGGTCTGACAAACACCGCTCTAGCTCTGTCACCTTTCACCGCAGATGTCTTCTGGTCTGACAAACACCGCTCTTGCTCTGTCACCTGTCACGCTAACTTACGCTAACTTACGAGCCCCTAACCAACAATGCAGTTTAAAAAAATATGGATAAGAAGACATAAAACTAACAAGTAATTAAAGAGCAGCAGTAAAAAACAACAGCAAGACTATATACAGGGGGCTACCGGTACAGAGTCAATGTGCGAGGGCACTGGTTAGTTGAGGTAATATGTACATGTAGGTAGAGTTATGACGATGCATAGATGATAACAACAGAGAAAAGCAGAGGTGTAAAAGAGGGAGAGATGGGGGGGTCAATGTAAATAGTCTGGGTAACCATTTGATTAGATGTTCACTTCAGTCCTGTCGATGTTGATGGGGGTGTGTTCGGCCCTCCTTTTACCTATAGTCCACAATCAGCTCCTTTGTCTTGCACACATTGAGAGAGAGGTTGTTGTCCTGGCACCACACTGCCAGGTCTCTGACCTCCTCCCGATAGGCTGTCTCATCTTTGTCGGTGATCAGGCCTACCACTGTTGTCATCAGCAAACTTAATGATGGTGTTGGAGTTGTGCTTGGCCATGCAGTCGTGGGTGAACAAGGAGTACATGAGCGGACTAAGCACGCATCCCTAAGGGGCCCCGGTGTTGAGGATCAGCGTGGCAGATGTGTTGTTGCCTACCATTACCACCTGCGGCAGCCCGTCAGGTAGTCCAGGATCCAATTGCAGAGGGAGGTGTTTAGTCCCAGGGTCCTTAGCTTATTGATGACCTTTGAGGGCACTACAGTGTTGAATGCTGAGCTGTAGTCAATAAATAGCATTCTCAAATAGGTGTTCCTTTTGACCAGGTGGGAAAGAGCAGCGTGGAGTGTGATTGAGATTGAGTCATCTGTGGATCTGTTGAGGCGTTATGAGAATTGGAGTGGGTCTAGTGTTTCTGGCATGATGGTGTTGATGTGAGCCATGACCAGCCTTTCATAGCACTTCATGGCTACCGACGTGAGTGCTACGGGGGCGGTAATCATTTATGCAGGTTACCTTCGCTTTCTTGGGCATAGGGACTATGGTCATCTGTTTGATGTAGGTATTACAGACTCGGCCAGGGAGAGGTTGAAAATGTCAGTGAAAACACTTGCCAGTTGGTCCGTGCATGAATTGAGTACACGTCCTGGTAATTCATCTGGCCACGCGGCTTTGTGAATGTTGACCTGTTTAAAGGTCTTACTCACATCTGCTACGGAGAGCGTGATCACACAGTCATCCAGAACAGCTGGCCCTCTCATGCATGCTTCAGTGTTGCTGGTCTCGAAGCAAGCATAAAAGGCATTTAGCTTGTCTGGTAGGCTTGTGTCACTGGGCAGCTTGCGGCTGGGTTTCCCATTTTGGAGCCGAGCTCCCTGCCACCCAGAACCTCTATATCAGGCGATGTGAAAAGAACGGCCAGAAAATCGTCAAAGACCCCAACCATCCAAGCCATCCAAGCCATAGACAAATAGTATTGCTGCCCACGGCAAGAGGTACCAGTGCATCATGTCTTGAATAGCTTCTATCCCTAAGCAATATGATACATAGCAAACAGACCGAGCTGACCTTGTATCTTTATTGACCTTTATTTCAGTATTTGCACTGTCTCTATGCACACTCACAGGGCCCTATACACTCACAGGGCCCTACGCACTCACAGGGCCCTACGCACTCACAGGGCCCTACGCACTCACAGGGCCCTACGCACTCACAGGGCCCTACGCACTCACAGGGCCCTACGCACTCACAGGGCCCTACGCACTCACAGGGCCCTACACACTCACAGGGCCCTACACACTTCCACACACTCTCACACACACAAACACTCACTCCATCATTTCTTCACTCACACATAATATGTACATACATTTATACTGACTCTACAAACTCACACACCCACATGCAAGCTGCTGCTACACTGTTTATCTTATATCATGTAGCATAGTCACCATGCCCCTATAAATATCTACCGCCATCACTCCAGTATCCCTGCACATGTTAATATGATATTGAAACTGACTTTTTAAATATTTCCAGTATATAGTATGCTTACTTACTTAATTGTGTATTTCATATTTTTCTTATTTCTTGTGTTTTTTTATGATTATTTGACAAGTGGAATCAGGTGAGCTTGTCCGGGATTTGTTATAGTTCAGTCTTCTGTGATGTACAGTGCACACGGAAAGTATTCAGATCCCTTTACTTTTTCCACATTTTGTTGCATTATGACAAAGCAAAAACAGGTTTTTAGAATTTTTTGCAAATGTTTTAAAAATAATAAACTAAAATATCACATTTACATAAGTATTAAGACCCTTTACGCAGTACTTTGTTGAAGCACCTTTGGCAGCGATTACAGCCTTGAACCTTCTTGGGTATTACGCTACAATCTTGTCACACCTGTATTTGAGGAGTTTACCCCATTATTCTCTGCAGATCCTCTCAAGCTCTGTGAGGTTTGATGGGGAGTGTCGATGCACTATTTTCAGATCTCTCCAGAGATGTTTGATCAGGTTCAAGTCCGGGCTCTGGCTGAGCCTCTCAAGGACAAATCAAATCAAATAAAATTGTATTTGTCACATACACATGGTTAGCAGATGTTAATGCGAGTGTAGCGAAATGCTTGTGCTTCTAGTTCCGACAATGCAGTGAAAACCAACAAGTAATCTAACTAACAATTCCAAAACTACTGTCTTATACACAGTGTAAGGGGATAAAGAATATGTACATAAGGATATATGAATGAGTGATGGTACAGGGCAGCATACAGTAGATGGTATCGAGTACAGTATATACATATGAGATGAGTATGTAGACAAAGTAAACAAAGTGGCATAGTTAAAGTGGCTAGTGATACATGTATTACATAAGGATGCAGTCGATGATAGAGTACAGTATATACGTATGCATATGAGATGAATAATGTAGGGTAAGTAACATTATATAAGGTAGCATTGTTTAAAGTGGCTAGTGATATATTTACATCATTCCCATCAATTCCCATTATTAAAGTGGCTGGAGTTGGGTCAGTGTCAATGACAGTGTGTTGGCAGCAGCCACTCAATGTTAGTGGTGGCTGTTTAACAGTCTGCTGGCCTTGAGATAGAAGCTGTTTTTCAGTCTCTCGGTCCCAGCTTTGATGCACCTGTACTGACCTCGCCTTCTGGATGATAGCGGGGTGAACAGGCAGTGGCTCGGGTGGTCGATGTCCTTGATGATCTTTATGACCTTCCTGTAACATCGGGTGGTGTAGGTGTCCTGGAGGGCAGGTAGTTTGCCCCCGGTGATGCGTTGTGCAGACCTCATTACCCTCTGAAGTGCCTTACGGTTGAGGGCGGAGCAGTTGCCGTACCAGGCGGTGATACAGCCCGCCAGGATGCTCTCGATTGTGCATCTGTAGAAGTTTGTGAATGCTTTTGGTGACAAGCCAAATTTCTTCAGCCTCCTGAGGTTGAAGAGGCACTGCTGCGCCTTCTTCACGACGCTGTGAGTGTGAGTGGACCAATTCAGTTTGTCTGTGATGTGTATGCCGAGGAACTTAAAACTTGCTACCCTCTCCACTACTGTTCCATCGATGTGGATAGGGGGGTGTTCCCTCTGCTGTTTCCTGAAGTCCACAATCATTAGTTTTGTTGACGTTGAGTGTGAGGTTATTTTCCTGACACCACACTCCGAGGGCCCTCACCTCCTCCCTGTAGGCCGTCTCGTCGTTGTTGGTAATCAAGCCTACCACTGTTGTGTGTCCGCAAACTTGATGATTGAGTTGGAGGCGTGCGTGGCCACGCAGTCGTGGGTGAACAGGGAGTACAGGAGAGGGCTCAGAACGCACCCTTGTGGGGCCCCCGTGTTGAGGATCAGCGGGGAGGAGATGTTGTTGCCTACCCTCACCACCTGGGGGCGGCCCGTCAGGAAGTTTTTATATTGTTTTTTTACATTGTTTATATTCGGTCATGTTACCAGACACCTTGCCCTGATTAAAAGCAGTGGTTCACGCTTTCAGTTTCACGCGAATGCTGCCATCAATCCACGGTTTCTGGTTAGGGAATGTTTTTATCGTTGCTATGGGAACGACATCTTCAACGCACGTTCTAATGAACTCTCACACCGAATCAGCGTATTCGTCAATATTTTTATCTGACGCAATACGAAACATGTCCCAGTCCACGTGATGGAAGTAGTCTTGGAGTGTGGAGTCAGCTTGGTCGGACCAGCGTTGGACAGACCTCAGCGTGGGAGCCTCTTGTTTAAGTTTCTGTCTGTAGGCAGGGATCAACAAAATGGAGTCGTGGTCAGCTTTTCCAAAAGGGGGGCGGGGCAGGGCCTTACATGCGTCGCGGAAGTTAGAGTAACAATGATCCAAGGTTTTACCACCCCTGGTTGCGCAATCGATATGCTGATAAAATTTAGGGAGTCTTGTTTTCAGATTAGCTTTGTTAAAATCCCCAGCTACAATGAATGCAGCCTCCGGATAAATGGTTTCCAGTTTGCAAAGAGTTAAATAAAGTTTGTTCAGAGCCATCGATGTGTCTGTTTGGGGGGGGATATATACGGCTGTGATTATAATCGAAGAGAATTCTCTTGGTAGATAATGCGGTCTACATTTGATTGTGAGGAATTCTAAATCAGGTGAACAGAAGGATTTGAGTTCCTGTATGTTTCTTTCATCACACCATGTCTCGTTAGTCATGAGGCATACGCCCCCGCCACTCTTCTTACCAGAAAGATGTTTGTTTCTGTCGGCGCGATGCGTGGAGAAACCCGTCGGCTGCACCGCCCCGACTTGTCCCGACTTGTCCCGACATGACACTTGGCATTCAGCCACAGAGTTCAATCTTGGTTTCATCAAACTATAGAATCTTGTTTCTCATGGTCCTTTAAGTGCCTTTTGGCAGACTCCAAGTGGTTTGTCACATGCCTTTCACTGAGGAGTGGCTTCCGTCTGGCCACTCAACCATAAATGCCAAATTGGTGGAGTGCTGCAGAGATGGTTGTCCTTCTGGAAGGTTCTCCCATATCCACAGAGGAACTCTGGAGCTCCTGTCAGAGTGACCATCGGGTTCTTGGTTACCTCTCTGACCAAGGCCCTTCTCCCCAGATTGCTTAGTTTGGCTGGGCTGCCAGCACCAAGAGTCTTGGAGGTTCCAAGCTATCTGTTTTTATTTTTAATACAATTACAAAAACGTCTAAAAACCTGTTCTCACTTTGTCATTATGGGGTATTGTATGTAGATTGATGAGGGGAAATTTTTTTAAAAATATATTTTAGAATAAGGCTGTAAAGTAACAAAATGTGGAAAAAGGGAAGGGGTCTGAATCCTTTTCGAATGCACTGTATATAAATCTGGTACAGGTGGGGTTTCTTTTACCCATGACAATGTTTGTGAGGTGTATACTTCTGTTTCAAAGTAGATTTGTTTTTAAGACTACCAAGAAACACTCACCTGATTTAGCCCACTGCAGTAAAAGGTTAATGGCTGTGATGGATCAACAACATTGTAGTTACTTTACAGTACTAACCTAAATGACAGAGGGGAAAAGGGAATACTGTACATAATAAAACATATAGCAAGACATGCATCCTTTTTGCAACAAGGCACTAAAATAATACTGCATACAGTACCTTGCGAAAGTATTCGACCCCCTTGAACTTTGCGACCTTTTGCCACATTTCAGGCTTCAAACATAAAGATATAAAACTGTATTTTTTTGTGAAGAATCAACAACAAGTGGGACACAATCATTAAGTGGAACGACATTTATTGGATATTTCAAAACATTTTAACAAATCAAAAACTGAAAAATTGTGCGTGCAAAATTATTCAGCCCCTTTACTTTCAGTGCAGCAAACTCTCTCCAGAATTCAGTGAGGATCTCTGAATGATCAGATTATTTGTGGAAATAGCAACACCACCACCTTTGCCTTTCCTATCAGCCCTAAACACATTGTAACCATCCATAGCAACCTCAGAGTATCAGTCAACCAGGTTTCAGATACAATAAAAATATCAGGGTCTGCCTGAGAGATCCAGATCTTGATATTATCCATTTTAGGTAATAAACTATGAATGTTAAGATGTAAAAATGTCAAACCTTTTCTGCATTTCAAATCACACAGAGCTCCAATACAAGAGACTCAAAAATTGGATTACACCTTTTAGGAAAAGAAAAGAAAGTAGGAATAGCAATTATATTTCTCCAGTTAGCACCATTAGGCAGGTCACCACTTTCAGAAACAAACATGTGGAACTCTCAGTGACTAAAGAGGAGATGGTAAAAACGGACTTACATGTAATGCTAATATTGTCCTCACATCAATTTAGTTGACCAAGAACCTTTCCAATGTTTGATGACAACAGCCGGGAGCCATTTTCACCAAGGTGAATACTGTCTTCCACAAAGTGGCCAGGCCTATTCCAGAAGGAGTCAAAATCGTCAACGAAGGACATG
The DNA here is from genome assembly GCF_023373465.1 of Oncorhynchus keta. NCBI lineage: Eukaryota > Metazoa > Chordata > Actinopteri > Salmoniformes > Salmonidae > Oncorhynchus > Oncorhynchus keta. The sequence continues at coordinate 26,678,422 of NC_068441.1, read as the reverse complement.
CCCAAGTCCTCGGTCACATGCATTAACCACTGGGGAGGAGACCAAAGACGGCTAGTCCCACAACGGCGAGGAGATGGAATTGGGCCAGAGACAATTTTATGTTCTGCTAATTTCTGAGCATTCTCTGAGCTGTATGAAATTGTCTCTTTGCATTGCAGATTTCACACGCATAATATCATTAGACCCAATATGCAAAAACTTTTTTCAGAGCAGGAATCTGTTTCTTGATGGTGGGCATGACTTCTGATAACTCCAATACCCTAGCTCCAGGAAAACGAAGTGTACAGGTATTTCGGACTTCCACCAATCTAACCATGAGCTTCCCATAATAATGGTTGATGGCTGTTGTCCATTTCGAGCCGGAGCCCTCAGTCCAACCCTAACCCCACTAGGGGCTCCTCTAACTAGCCCCCCCACAAATGACAGGAATAGCAGAGCCCACCGTAGACCCAGGTGAAGCAGAAACCACCTTAGACCCCAGCGATGCCATCACAACATTGGCCGATACGGAAAGGAACCTCTGACGCTCCATGTTGTGGGTGTGCTTGACATTCGCAATGACTGGGGTGTTTTTCGTGATAAATAGAAACACAATGGTGATAAGTACAGGCAAAATCCTAGAGGAAAACCTGGTTCAGTCTACTTTCCACCAGACAATGGGAGACAAATTCACCTTTCAACAGGACAATAACCTAAAACAGAAAGCCACATCTATACTGGATTTACTTACCAAGAAGACAGTGAATTCTCCTGAGTGACCTAGTTACAGTTTTGACTTAAATCTGCTTAAGCATGGCAAGACTTGAAAATGGCTGTGTAGCAATGATCAATGACTAACTTAAAGAATTTTCGAAAGTGTAATCCACAAATATCGCACAATCCAGGTGTGCAAATCACTTAGGTGTAATCGCTGCCCAATTTGTTTCTTACATTGACTCAAGATATACAAGTGATTTATTTTTGATATTTTTCTTCTTTTTTTAAGTTTTTCATCCCTTTTGACATTATGGTGTATTTTGTGTAGATCGTTGACAAAAAATAATTATTAAAGTCCATATGAATCTCACTTTGTAACACAGTAAAATGTGAAGTAATTGTTTATCTTTTATTGTCTCGTGCTAGATTTTACCTGGTTCATGATGGACGTTTTGCGTCCAAGCCGGCTGCCCGGGAAACGGAAGATGCTCCTTTTGCTGCCGTCGTCCGACTCTGACTTAACATGCTTCTCGTGGTCGACCTTCTCGCCCTTCTCTCCCTTCTCCTTCTTCTCCTCCTCTTTCTGACGTGACTTCTTCTTGCGGTTGCGTCGTTCCTTCGCGCTCTTGGAGCTGAGCTTGGACGCCTCGGAGGAGCTGCGTGATAATTGCCCACCGCCCTCCGTTGCGTCTCCCCCCTCTACCGCGTCGCCCACCGAAACCGTGCCCGCCGAGGTCGCCATGGCAGCAGCCTGAGGGTGAGGAGGTGGGGGACAGGTAAGAGAGGGGAGAAGTGAAGGGAGTCAGACAGATGGACTAGGGCTGACCCCAATTATTCTTATCGATTCTGATTGGATTTGTTTTCTCTGATTCAAATCACTTTTTGATGATTTGAATATTTGCTAAACAATATCTTAGCATGAAGCATGAGTTACTCAGTAGGCTATAGCATATGTCTTCTGCAGAGGAACAAGACAAAGCCATGAGAAAACAGGTTTTGCTAAGTCATGGATATTAAAGTCCTAAAAACAGGCTCACTAGTACGTTATCACATGGAAAACACCCTTTTAGGATGAGAAACACCTGATTTTGGTACAGCCGAGTAGCATTAACTGAAGTTACTAACATAAGCTACAATTTTGTTTAAACAAAATGATGAAATCGATAACAATTTCAAAAGACAGACAGGCAGACTGACAGACAGACAGCACCCACACCCAGTCTGTGACTAACCTGGGCATCCTGAAGGGTGGCAAGACAGAGCAGGTAAGAGAAGGGAGAGGTGAAGGGAGTGAGACGTATACAGACAGACACAGCAATTAGACAGACAGACAGACAGACAGACAGACAGACAGACAGACAGACAGACAGACAGACAGACAGACAGACAGACGCCTCACCACCCAGGCTAACCGGGGAAGGACTAACCTGTGCATCCTCCTGCTGGTTCTTGATCTGCTCCAGCATGGCTTTGAACTCGGCCTCTTTCTGCTCAGCTTCCTCTATCGTCGCCTGGTTCTGCTCCTCATAGGCCATGGCCACCACAGCCAGGATCAGATTGACCAGGTAGAAGGATCCAACGAAAATCACCAACACAAAGAAGATCATGTAGGTTTTCCCTGCCGCTCGCAGAGTCTGGAAGGGAGGGAGAGGAGGCATGAGAAAGACGGAAAACAAGGAGAAACAACATATACTGTTACAATGGTCACAATTAATAAACATGATCATCTTGATTCATTCACTGTTCAGAGTGGCAGTATTTAGCTTTTTCTATTGGAGTTGTATACTCCCATGCTTCTCCAGAGTTGAGGTACTTCTGTGTGCATGTCTGTCAATGGAGTTTCTATCTGTGGCACAGTTAGCAGTGCTTTAACATCAACCAATGGGTTTCTCTGGGAATGGCTCCAGACATGGGAGCCGTGAGGGTGTTGGCACGTCTATACCAGGAGTGTGCACTTTTTTTGCACTTGTGAAATGTAGGCTATAAAAGCGCACAATAATGAATATGAAAGCCTGTCTCTATACAATGCATAATCTATATCAATAGGCATACAAAATTAGGAGAAAACAAGGCTATTATAATAGTGTCCTCCCCTCCTCAATAGCCACCTTTTACCAAGGACACTAATACAGTATATCCTACCACAGAAGTGTTTTTAAATCTGCCACACCCCCTTTGAATCAGCTTTTGTTTTGTCAGAGGAGAAAAACTTGCACACGTTTAAAAACAATATGCTACTTATTGTTTTATCTACAAAATGTCTTTCCCAACTAACTTACTTTGTTTTGAGCACTTTACATATTTATTTTAGGATACACCCCTGTAAACGTACATTTGCCTGCAGGTGTGACATAGATTACGACCGACCAGAAATCAGATTCAACTCTTGAGATAGAATCCATGCAGCCTTTCATCAAGAGACAGACCAGTCCTTGACAGGAATCAGTCATCGACCCACAATTTTACTTTTTGACTCAAAGGGCAAAGAAACCCAGAGAGCGTAAGTGCTGAGAGGCTATTTGCTGATTCACTGTCATGTACTGTAAGTTTGATGGTGGTTTCTTTGCATGTTGTAGACAGGGCAGAAATACCAACTTTAATAACAGTGGTCCTGTAGCTCAGTTGGTAGAGCATGGCGCTTGTAACGCCAGGGTAGTGGGTTCGATCCCCGGGACCACCCATACGTAGAATGTATGCACACATGACTGTAAGTCGCTTTGGATAAAAGCGTCTGCTAAATGGCATATATATATATATAATAATAACCAAATGAATCATTCAAGGACAGTACTGCTGAACTGACAGTCCCCAGCTCAAAGGAACAAGATAGAGCCGTCTCAATCCATCGCTTTGGTTTCAATGCTCTTCCAAGCCGACTGCATTGAATTACACGGCTTGCGCCATTACAAGCAGGAGTTATTCCAGTATACATTTTCTGTCTGACAAACTCGGCCTTACCAACATGTAGAGGTTCTCCCAAAAGTCTTGGGTCATGAGGCGGAAGAGAGTGAGGAAGGCCCAGCCGAAGCTATCAAAGCTGGTGTAGCCGTAGTTTGGGTTTCTCCCGGCCTTCATACACGTGTAGCCCTCAGGGCACCGCCTGGGAGGAAGAAACGAACAGAGGGGAGGAGGGGGAGTCATGATTTTCAAGCAAGTCTTCCAATTTATGTTGTGTGAACGTCCTAGTTATGTTAGTATTATGTTCTCAGTTGTTCTCTTGTATGGTGGCTATTCCAACTTACTGGAAGTTTGTTTGTAGTAATAGAGCATGCGACTCACCCTGAGTCTGAGCTGTTTCCACACAGCAGAGCATCCAGCTGCCCGGGAAGGATGTAGAAGTTGGCTGAAAAAGTGATGGACATGTCAATATGTCTTCATTTTCATCTTTACTCAGACAATTAGCCTGATTCAGACTCTTATGGTTATGTGGAATTATGTCTGTTTCCGATGTGCCGTGGACTCACCATAATTCATGATATACTGTACTACTGCATGTTATTTTATTTAACCAGAAATGTACAAACAAATGTCTTTCCATCTAATCATGTCCACAAACATGTATTTCCGTCTAGTCATGTTGTAATGACCCCTAATGAATTCTGAACCCTCAGTCCGTCTCTTCCCAATGCTGCCCTGCCACTTTAACTTCCTGCACATTAGGGTTGAATATTTTCCATAAAATAACCAGGTTTCCAACCAACCTTTTTATGCAAGTAAAGTATGTTGGATTTTTTTTTAAAACTACTTCATAACAGGCCTGATGGAAACAGAAAAATGTTCCTAAATGTAGACAAAACTAAATATTCTAGAAAAAGGTAGGATCTTTTTGTGTTGGTAAAATGAATTATGCGAGAAATGTCAGTGGAAATGCTTTTATGCACAAATATTGATATAATAACAGTCAAATCGAAGTAGACTTGGAATCACGGTCCTCCCACTACAACTCGTCAGGAAAGCATGCAGTTTATTAGGCTACAGGTTAAATAAATTATGAACTTCACAGGGTGGTGAAAGTGCAAGGTGATGAGCTTGATGCTCCTTTCTAGTAAATATCTAGTCTTATTCTGGTGACATGATAATTGATGCTTGGCTGCCGTTTAACAAATAAAAATAATATTGTCCATAATCTCATCATGTAGGCTATACCCGCACTGTGTCTGTGGGCTGTTGGCTAAAGAGCATGTGCCAAAACAGAGTGGGCACACTCGCTAAATAAACACTATGAAAGCAATCAGTAGTGTTGAAAATGCGATCAAAACCCATTTAACTTGTATTTTTGTATTCGGTACTTGGGAATTTAACAACAAAAGTTATTTTGATGTGAACTGTCATCACGCACTACCTTTTATCCACAACAAGTCATATTGCGTGAAACCTATCTCTGGTGGAAAAATGTGCATATTGTATTTATGCAGATTTTAGAACATGCATTAACAATTGCATTAAAATCTGATGCCAATTGGATGGAAACCTAGCTAGTCTACACATGTTCCTTCCCAAGAAAATTGCAAACTCCTCCCGGTTATCCCGGGTATTCCTGTTCAAAATGGAAATTATATTTAAAAGCATATAAATAACCTACCAGCAAAAAAACTGTTCTTATAGGCTACCAATGTAAATTGTTAAATATGTAGTGCATTTGGAAAGTATTCAGACCCTTTGTTTTTTTCCAGGTTGTCTGTTTTTGTTGTTGCCTTTTTCTAAAAATGGATTATATTGTATTATAACCCTTTACTCAGTACTTGGTTGAAGCACCTTTGGTAACGATTACAGCTATTTTCAGGTCTTTCCAGAGATGTTTGATCGGAATCAAGTCTTACCTCCGGCTGGGCCACTCAAGGAAATTCAGAGACTTGTCCCGAAGCCACTCCTGCATTGTCTTGGCTGTGTGCTTAGGGTCGTTGTCCTGTTGGAAAGTGAAACTGCACCCCAGTCTGAGGTCGTGAGAATTCTGGAGCAGGTTTTCATCAAGGATCTCTCTGTACTTTGCTATGTTCATCTTTCCCTCGATCCAGACTAGTCTCCCAGTCCCTGAAAAACATCCCTACAGCGTGATGCTGCCACAACCCTGTTTCACCATAGGCATGGTGCAAGGTTTCCTCCGAACGTGCCGCTTGGCATTCAGGCCAGACCAGAGAATCAGACCGCTTGGCATTCAGGCCAGACCAGACCGCTTGGCATTCAGGCCAGACCAGAGAATCAGACCAGAGAATCTATCCCTATTATGTATCATGATTCAAGAGTCTTTAGGTGTCTTTAGGTGCCTTTTGGCAAACTCCAAGCGGGCTGTCATGCCTTTTACTGAGGAGTGGCTTCCGTCTGGCCAGTACCATAAAGGCCTGATTGGTGGAGTGCTGCAAAGAAGGTTGTCCTTCTGGAAGGTTCTCCCATCTCCGCAGAGGAACTCTGGAGCTCTGTCAGAGTGACCATCAGGTTCTTGGTTACCTCCCTGACCAAGGCCCTGTCCCCCAATTGCTCAGTTTGGCAGGGCGACCAGCTCTAGGAAGAGTCTTGGTGGGACTAAACTTATTCAATTTAAGAATGATGGAGGCCACAGTGTTCTTGGGGACCTTCAATTCTGCAGATATTTTTTGGGTACCCTTCTCCAGATCTGTGCCCCGACACAATCCTGTCTCGGAGATCTACAGACAATTCCTTCGACCTCATGGCTTGGTTTTTGTCCTGACATGCACTGTCAACTATGGGACCAGGCGTATGTCTTTCCAAATCATGTCCAATCAATTGAATTTACCACAGATGGACTCCAATCAAGTTGTCGAAACGTCTCAAGGACGATAAATGGAAACAGGATGAACCTGTGCTCAATTTCGAGTTTCACAGCAAAGGGTCTGAATACTGATGTAAATAAGGTATTTTTTTTATTTTGTTTCATAATAAATTTGCTAAAATTGAGAAAAACCTGTTTTTGCTTTGTCATTATGGGGTATTGTGTGTAGATTAAGGATAAAACAAATGTCATACATTTTTTAGTAAGGCTGTAACTTTCCGAATGCACAGTACACAGGAATCGAACGGTTTCTTGTTGTATTTGCTGCAATATAATTAATTGAGTTCTCCCAAAGTCACCACATTACTTTGTTGATGTAGTCTGTTTTTTAAAGCAGGCCTATGTAGTACTGTTGGTCGACTGGTAAAATATTATGAGGTTATTACAATGCGAATTACATCTTTTTTACCCTACCTTTGACTGAAAGATGTCAGCCAGCTTGCTAGTTCCTTTTCTCTCCCCTTTGCACCTGGCTATCAGGGGAATTTGGAAAGTTTGTGGCTGTTTTACTTGATGATAACCCACTTATTGTGACATATCGGATGCTGCACTAAATTAACAGATAAGCTATAAGAGCAAAAGCGAAGATTCAGCACCCCAGGATAGCACCATGGTTTATCAATTCCCTGCAAATCAGACTTGTCAAGCCGTGCTGCCTTTAATGTGAAAGTAGGAGGATTTGAAAAAGTTGCTTTTTGTTCGGAAGAAGCTTTTGTCCTCGTGCCTCTGTGTCAACTAGCCTACAAACGCTGCGCTGTTCATCAATCTCTTCGTTCACAATTAATAATATTATCACCCATCAGACTGTCAATTTAATATTGTATTTAGGCTAATACTATTATATGTGTGAAATTAGTTTCTATATAGTTTAGATACAGTAAGTGCTGCATATTATACTTTGGAGCCTCTGCTAGTGCCACACAGCTAAAGTTAGGAGACTTGTAAATGTGAAATGGAGATGGCCTACACAGCATATTCTCCAGTGTTGAATAAACAGTGTTAAAGGTGCCGCACAGTCATAATAATGTTTATCAAATTGGATGATATTTGGATCAAACCAGATCAAAGTAGCATGACAAAAGTATGATCAATTACTGACGCTGGTACATTGATAAAGTTTCATCGTAAAGTTACTGGCATCCTCCTCTGTGTCAAAAACTTGAATTGCGGAGGTTGCAGAGCCATGCACAGACCTTTCAGGGGGCAGGTGCTCCAAATGGAAAATGTATAAAGTTTGATTCATATCTTGAAATTCAATAGCTCCAAAAACACACTCACTCATCATCACAAATTGTAATCAAGCTAGTTACAGTGCCTCCTAAAGACATGATTGACATTGAGAAAAGAGGGTGGGCTATCAGCTGATCATAGTGCCTTCCAAGTTCATCACTAAGCTTGGGTCCCTGGGTCTGAACCTTGCCCTGTGCAACTGGGTCCTGGACATCCTGACGGGCCGACCCCAGGTGGCAACAACACCTCTGCTATGCTGATTGATCCTCAACATGGGGGCCCCACAAGGGTGCGTGCTCAGCCCACTCCTGTACTCTGTTCACCCATGACTGCGTGGCCATGCAAGTCTCCCACTCAATCATCAAGTTTGCAGATAACACAACAGTGGTAGGCCTGATACTAACAATGACGAGAGCCTACAGGGATGAGCTGAGAGCTCTGGAGGAGTGATGCCGGGAAAATAACCTGTCCCTCAACGTCACCAAAATGAAGGAGTGGATCGTGGACTTCAGGAGACAGCAGAGGGAGCACACCCCTATCCACATCGACGGGGAAGCAGTGGAGAGGGTGAAAACCTTCAAGTTCCTCGGCCTGCACGTCACTGACAACCCAAAGTGGTCCATCCACACAGACAGTGTGAAGAAGACACAACAGGAGGCAGAAGAAATTTGGCTTGGCCCCTAAGACCATCACAAACTTCTACAGATGCACCATTGAGAGCATCTTGTCGAGCGGTATCACCGCCTGGTAAGGCAATTGCACCGTTTGCAACCGCAGGGCTCTCCAGAGGGCGGTGCGGTCAGCCCAACGCATCACAGGTGGCACACTGCCTACCCTCCAGGACATCTACATCACCCAGTATGACAAGAAGATCATCAAGGACCTCACACACACAAGCCATGGCCCGTTCACCCCACTACCATATAAAAGTCAGAGACAGTACAGGTGCATCAAAGCTGGGACCAAGAGACTGAAAAACAGTTCCTATCTCCAGACCACCAGACTGTTAAATAGTCACCACGAGCCAGTCTCCGCCCAGTACCCTGCCCTGAACTTAGTCACTGTTACTAGCCGGCTACCACCCGGTACTCTACCACGCACCTTAGAAACTGCTGCCCTATGTACAGTGTTAACGGAGGGTATTCAGACCCCTTGACTTATCCCACTTTGTTAGGTTACAGCCTTATTCTAAAATTGATTAAAGAATAAAATAATTATCCTCATCAATCTACACACAATAGCCCATAATCACAAAGCAAAAACAGGTTTATACATTTTTGCTAATTTAATTTTTAACTACCGTTCAAAAGTTTGGGGTCACTTAGAAATTTCCTTGTTTTTGTAAGAAAAGCAATTTTTTTGTCCATTAAAATAACATCAGATTGATCAGAAATATAGTGTAGACATTGTAAATGTTGTGAATAACTACTGTAGCTGAAAACGGCTGATTGTTTTTATGGAAAATCTACATTGGCGTACAGAGGCCCATTATCAGCAACCATCCCTCCTGTGTTCCAATGGCACGTTGTGTTAGCTAATCCAAGTTTATCATTTTAAAAAGGCTAATTGATCATTAGAAGACCCTTTTGCAATTATGCTAGCAAGCTGAAAACTGTTGTGCTGATTAAAGAAGTGACCCCAAACGTTTGAACGGTAGTGTAAGTATTCAGACTCAGTACTCAGTACTTTGTTGAAGCACCTTTGGCAGCGATTACAGCCTCGAGTCTTCTTGGGTATGACGCTACAAGCTTGGCACACATGTTTTGGGGGATTTCTCCCATTCCTCTTTGCAGATCCTCTCAAGCTCTGTCAGGTTGGATGGGGTGAGTTACTGCACAGTTATTTTCAGGTCTCTCAAGAGATGTTCAATCAGGTTTAAGTCCGGGCTCTGGCTGGGCCACTCAAGGACATTCGGAGACTTGTCCCGAAGCAACTCCTGCGTTGTCTTGGCTGCGTGCTTAGGGTCATTGTCCTGTTGGAAGGTGAACCGTTGCCCAAGTCTGAGGTTCTGAGAACTCTGGAGCAGATTTTCATCAAGGATCTCTCTGTACTTTGCTCCGCTCATCTTTGCCTCGATCCTGACTAGTATCCCAGTCCCTGCCACTGAAAAACATCCCCACGGCGTTATTCTGCCACCACCAAACTTCAACGTAGGGATGGTGTCAGGTTTCCTCCAGACGTGAAGCTTGGCATTCAGGCCAAAGAGTTCAATCTTGGTTTCATCAGACCAGAGAATCTTGTTTCTAGTGGTCTGAGAGTCTTTAAGTGGTTTTGGCAAACTCCAGCCGGCTCTCATGTGCCTTTAACTGAGGAGTGGCTTCCGTCTGGCCACTCTACCATACATTTTGAGTGTCATTGCAAAGGGTCTGAATACTTACTTACTTAGAATAAGGCTGTAACTTAACAAAATGTGGAATAAGTCAAGGAGTTTGAAAACTTTCCGAAGGAACTGTACATAGTCATTGAACACTGGTCACTTAAATACTATATGCATACAAAGGTCATCCTACATAACTACTGCTGTACACACTTTTTCACACTTTTTCTACTCATATACTGTCCATACACACCATCATATATACATACACAAAAGTATGTGGATTCAGTTTTTCAAATTAGTGGATTCAGCTATTTCAGCCACACCCATTGCTGACAGGTGTATAAAATTGGGCACAGCCATGCAATCTCCATAGACAAACATCGGCAGTAAAATGGCCTTATTGAAGCGCTCAGTGACTTTCAACATGGGATGCCACCTTTCCAACAAGTCAGTTCATCAAATCCTGCCCTGCTAGAGCTGCCCCGGTCAACTGCAAGTGGCGTTATTGTAAAATGGAAATGTCTAGGAGCAACAGCGGCACAGCCGTGAAGTAGTAGACAACTCAAGCTCACAGAACGGGACCGCAGAGTGCTGAAGGTCCTAATGCTTAAAAATCATCTGTCCTCGGTTGCAACACTCACTACAGAGGTCCAATCTGCCTCTGGAAGCAATGTCAGCACAATAACTGTTCGTCGGGAGCTTCATGAAATGGTTTTCATGGCTGACCAGCCGCACACAAGCCTAAGATCACAATATGCAATGCCAAGCGTCGGCTGGAGTGGTGTAAAGCAAGCTTGCTGCCATTGGACTCTGGACCAGTGGAAACGCGTTCTCTGGAATGATGAATCACACTTCACCATCTGGCAGTCCGACGGATGAATCTGGATTAGGCAGATGCCAGAAGAATGCTACCTGCCCCAATGCATAATGCCAACTTTAAAGTTTGGTGGAGGAGGAATAATGGTCTGGGGCTGTTTTTTTATGGTTCAGGCTAGGCTTCTTATTTTCACTGACATTGCTTGATCTGATATTTCTTAATTGCTTTCTTTTAATATGTTGGATTTATGTGTATTGTTCGGTATTACTGCACTGTTGGAGTTAGAAACAAGAGTTTCACTGCACCTGCAAGAACATCTGCAAAATATGTGTACGCAACAAATATAATCAGATTTAATTATATTGATGTAAATCTTCTACATAGCAAACTAAATGTATTATACTGATTGTGATTGAGGGACAGTTTGAAATGTACTGGGGTGGTTCTGGTGGTTCATTGTTAGCTAGTTATGTGGAAAGAGCTGATTTGCCATCGAATTCACGGGCAGGAAACAAACAGACTTAATCTATACTAATTTAGCTGTTCTCGACCAAAAACATAACAAATATTTACAAAATGTACAGGCAGGACCTCTCTGCCTAGGTTACCTCACAGCACCATGGTAAAAATACAACATGTACAGGCAGGACCTCTCTGCCTAGGTTACCTCACAGCACCATGGTAAAAATACAACATGTACAGGCAGGACCTCTCTGCCTAGGTTACTAGCACCATGGTTACAGGCTCTGCCTAGGTTACACAGCACCATGGTAAAAATACAACATGTACAGGCAGGACCTCTCTGCCTAGGTTACCTCACAGCACCATGGTAAAAATACAACATGTACAGGCAGGACCTGCCTAGGTTACCACTGCACCATGGTAAAAATACAACAAAAAGCACCATGGTAAAAATACAACATGTACAGGCAGGACCTCTCTGCCTAGGTTACCTCACAGCACCATGGTAAAAATACAACATGTACAGGCAGGACCTCTCTGCCTAGGTTACCATGGTAAAAATACAACATGTACAGGCAGGACAGCACCATGGTAAAAATACAACATGTACAGGCAGGACCTCTCTGCCTACCATGGTAAAATACAACATGTACCAGGACCTCACAGCACCATGGTAAAAATACAACATGTACAGGCAGGACCTCTCTGCCTAGGTTACCTCACAGCACCATGGTAAAAATACAACATGTACAGGCAGGACCTCTCTGCCTAGGTTACCTCACAGCACCATGGTAAAAATACAACATGTACAGGCAGGACCTCTCTGCCTAGGTTACCTCACAGCACCATGGTAAAAATACAACATGTACAGGCAGGACCTCTGCCTAGGTTACCTCACAGCACCATGGTAAAAATACAACATGTACAGGCAGGACCTCTCTGCCTAGGTTACCTCACAGCACCATGGTAAAAATACAACATGTACAGGCAGGACCTCTCTGCCTAGGTTACCTCTCAGCACCGTGGTAAAAATACAACATGTACAGGCACCATGGTAAAAAAAATACAACATGTACAGGCAGGACCTCTCTGCCTAGGTTACCTCACAGCACTAAAAATGTACAGGCAGGACCTAAAAGCACCATGGTAAAAATACAACATGTACAGGCAGGACCTCTCTGCCTAGGTTACCTGGCACTAAAAATACAACATGTACAGGCAGGACCTCTCTGCCTAGGTTACCTCACAGCACCATGGTAAAAATACAACATGTACAGGCACCATGGTAAAAATACAACATGTACAGGCAGGACCTCTCTGCCTAGGTTACCTCACAGCACCATGGTAAAAATACAACATGTACAGGCACGACCTCTCTGCCTAGGTTACCTCACAGCACCATGGTAAAAATACAACATGTACAGGCAGGACCTCTCTGCCTAGGTTACCTCACAGCACCATGGTAAAAATACAAAATGTGTAGAAAAGCAGAAAATGAGCTCTAAAACAGCAACATTTTCTCTCAGCCTCATGGCAAAATGTGTAAATTAGTATGTATTAGCTATAAAACTGCACAATGTTCTCTTTGTCCCATGGCACAAACAAAATCCTGAACAAAAAAATCCCAAATGTTGACTCTACGTCTTGATCAGACCAGAGAATCTTGTTTCCGTTTTGATCAGTTGTGATTCAACTCTCAACAGTTTATTTAAGTTTTATTTAACTATAAGGTCTAGAAAGGCACAGTAGCAGGCTAGGCCAGCTGTATTTTTTAAAAACCTATGATACAGAGATTCTCTGTCTTGCGGATCTTAATTCTCCCAAATCGTACTATAATATTGTGGCCACATGCTCCCGACAAGCCTAATTATTCAGCAAAATGTAACATGCGCTCTGCCTCCTATGATTCAAGCGGCTGTAACCATAACGCTTCAATATAGCATTTGTAATTTAACGTTTAAAATGTATTATAGTTTATGTCTGGCATAAACACAACCAGTCACAATGTTTAATTCTGATTAGGCCACTTCAAATGTATCCTGTAGGCTACATGTGCACGTTTGCCCAATCTAATATAATACCAGCATCCAAACTGCACTATCATTTGAGCAATGGAAAGAGACATCTGTTACAAAAGATCAAAAAGTTTAATGACATTTGCAGGTTTGTCCAGATTGGCTACTCTTATTTGATAGTTTTACTTTTCAACACCTCTATGATGTTGAAGCGCCCGAAGTCGGTAATCATTATGCAGTTATGCTTTGCTTATTGGTCGTGTGGTGCATTGGCACAGAAACCAGTTGGTGGAAAATTCATTGCATATGTTTTACATAATTATACATATACTTGCATAACATTTTTGAAAATCTGATTTCCTCCTACCTGATCATTGTCTGCAGCCGGCTCTGATCGTAGAGTAATGAGACAGGCAGGGAGTCTCCTTCGTGGTGGTCGGCTAACCCTCAACCTTCTGGCCCATAGCCCTGCGTGGCATTGACAGTGCCACAAAAGCATTCTGAAGTGGTAAAGTCGATACCCACGTTTTTAAACACAGGATCGCTACAGTTATTGTTATTTGTGGTCATAATCATGTTTTATTTAGTTAATTCAATGAGGAGGGGGTTTGCACATTTTTTTACAGTACAAGGGGAGGTTCATGTGAAAATATTTGTAACGTTTGGGAGGAAGGTGCACTTTTTTGTGTCAGTTCTGTTGATACACACTCGACCGGTGACTGCATGTTTGGATACCGGGCAGTTTCATCTCTGTACAGGGCAGACTGGGTAAAAAGGCGCAAATGGTCATGCAATAGTTATGTGCAGTTCGCGAATGTGCAGACTCTTTTTGCTGATTTAAGTCATGATCCATTTTCCTGAGTGACTCATTCATTTTAGTCCCCCCCTGGGCACAGCGAAGAATTTCAACGTGAATCATTCGGTAAGTAGGGGTACTGAAGATGCTTCAAAATGATCTGCATCACCCCAATCCCCATTTTCTTTATTTATACAACAGATTCATGTGATATTACTGTGCTTCTTCTAATTACATTATAAAGATTACATTAAAAGTATATGGTGCAAGTGATCAATACAGTTCGAGACTGCAGCAATTTTGAAGATCTCCACGGACTTGTGATGACCTATTAATGCTATCTTGAGCATGCACGCTTCATATGATTACATATGAACACAATTATAGTTGAAGTAACATTTACATTTAAGTCATTTAGCAGATGCTCTTATCCAGAGCGACTTACAAATTGGTGCATTCACCTTATGACATCCAGTGGAACAGCCACTTTACAATAGTGCATCTAAATCTTTAGGGGGGGGGTGAGAAGGATTACTTATCCTATCCTAGGTATTCCTTAAAGAGGTGGGGTTTCAGGTGTCTCCGGAAGGTGGTGATTGACTCTGCTGTCCTGGCGTCGTGAGGGAGTTTGTTCCACCATTGGGGGGCCAGAGCAGCGAACAGTTTTGACTGGGCTGAGCGGGAACTGTACTTCCTCAGTGGTAGGGAGGCGAGCAGGCCAGAGGTGGATGAACGCAGTGCCCTTGTTTGGGTGTAGAGCCTCAATGTGGCCATGGATGTGTTACTAATTTTAAGGTTTAATGTTACATAAGTTAGGTAAGATAGCCTTGACTTTATTACAAAAGTAATATTTAATTGATTGTTTGAAAACGCAACCAAATATCAACAATTAAAGGAGATGTATCTACTGCTTGGATAGCTCCATCTGTGCCACTGATTCTGGCTTTAATTCCAGTTTGTCTACAAATTAGTAATTGTTATGTTGGATTCAAGTCTCCATCTCAACCAAAAATCTAAGTTAAAGAATAGGACTAAATCAAATCAAACTTTAAATACACTTTAAATAAAGTTTGATTTAGTACTCTATTCTTTAACTTAGATTTTTGGTGGAACTATCCAAGCAGAAGATACATCTCCTTCAAATGTTGATATTTGGTTGTGTTGACAATCAAACACAAATCAATATCACTAAATATCCTTACATTTGAAATCAACCAGAGCTTGAAACCCTAGGTCTATTGTATATTTGTTGTTGAATTCTGGGTTGAATTGAAAGAAAAGCTGTTGATGACAAATGTGCAGGCCTAAATAGCACAATTGATGAGTGATAAAGTATGGTCATATTTAATTTGTTCAATTAAACCTACCCTTTGGATGACTGCTAAAACAACAGTAAAACGATTTTGTTTTTAAGTGGAGATCTCTGAACAATCGTTCCCACGATAGCACCCTGGTGAAGACGGGAGGGAGGATGTGAGGGTGGCAGGTGTTTGGGACGTTAGATGGGTGGCAGGTAGGCGGGAGGGTGGTGGGACAGCTAGGAGGGGTCTCACTCTCTTCCTGGCGGGTGGGAGCTGGGTAGGGTGGGTTGGGATGGGATGGAATGGGAGGGGCAGCTGTACGGGGATCTGGGATCATGGGAGGAGGGAGGGAAAAGGGTTCTTATGGTCTTCCACAACCTTTAAAAAAAATACACACATTTTCATGCTCAAATTTATACCATTTGTAACCATAAAAATTTTACCAAACTGCCATTGTATATTCTACAGCTGTTTTTCATGATTGGTATCAATAATGTTTTTTATGTAAACATTTGTAATTGGCTGATTCAGAACTTATTACAGGGAATAATCATGGCCAGCTGGTCTTGTTAACATAAGGTTATGTGTCAGGTTATTCGATGGGAACAGCTAACATGTAGCATTCTATCACGTGCAACTACGTCAATGATTGTAATTGACTGATACGGATTTTGAGACAGAAAAGTTTGTTTAAAGGTTTTTACATGTTCAGAAGTATTGACTCACAGGTTTCCCCTATTCATCTTGAGCACTGGTTCTCAATCCTGGTCCTGGGGACACAAAGGGATGCAAATGTTTGTTTTTGCTCTACAACTACACAGCTGATTCAAATGATCAACTCATCAAAATGACTTGATTTGAATCAGCTGTGTAGTGCTATGCAAAAACAGAAATATGCACCCCTTTGGGTCCCCAGGACCAGGTTTGAGAACCACTGATCTAGAGCAACGATACTTATATGTTTCTTCTTTCGTCTGTGTCTGGTGTTAGCTAGTTACTGGCTAGCAAGATCTTCGTCTGTGTCTGGTGTTAGCTAGTTACTGGCTAGCAAGATCTTCGTCTGTGTCTGGTGTTAGCTAGTTACTGGCTAGCAAGATCTTCGTCTGTGTCTGGTGTTCGCTAGTTACTGGCTAGCAAGATCTTCGTCTGTGTCTGGTGTTCGCTGTTAGCTTCAGTTACTGGCTAGTTACAAGATCTTCGTCTGTGTCTGGTGTTAGCTAGTTACTGGCTAGCAAGATCTTCATCTGTGTCTGGTGTTCGCTAGTTACTGGCTAGCAAGATCTTCATCTGTGTCTGGTGTTAGCTAGTTACTGGCTAGCAAGATCTTCGTCTGTGTCTGGTGTTCGCTAGTTACTGGCTAGCAAGATCTTCATCTGTGTCTGGTGTTAGCTAGTTACTGGCTAGCAAGATCTTCGTCTGTGTCTGGTGTTAGCTAGTTACTGGCTAGCAAGATCTTCGTCTGTGTCTGGTGTTAGCTAGTTACTGGCTAGCAAGATCTTCATCTGTGTCTGGTGTTAGCTAGTTACTGGCTAGCAAGATCTTCATCTGTGTCTGGTGTTAGCTAGTTACTGGCTAGCAAGATCTTCGTCTGTGTCTGGTGTTAGCTAGTTACTGGCTAGCAAGATCTTCGTCTGTGTCCGGTGTTCGCTAGTTACTGGCTAGCAAGATCTTTGTCTGCGTCTGGTGTTCGCTAGTTACTGGCTAGCAAGATCTTCGTCTGTGTCTGGTGTTAGCTAGTTACTGGCTAGCAAGATCTTCGTCTGTGTCTGGTGTTAGCTAGTTACTGACTAGCAAGATCGTCTGTGTCTGGTGTTCGCTAGTTACTGGCTAGCAAGATCTTCGTCTGCGTCTGGTGTTAGCTAGTTACTGGCTAGCAAGATCTTCGTCTGTGTCTGGTGTTAGCTAGTTACTGGCTAGCAAGATCTTCATCTGTGTCTGGTGTTTGCTAGTTACTGGCTAGCAAGATCTTCGTCTGTGTCTGGTGTTCGCTAGTTACTGGCTAGCAAGATCTTCGTCTGTGTCTGGTGTTCGCTAGTTACTGGCTAGCAAGATCTTCATCTGTGTCTGGTGTTAGCTAGTTACTGGCTAGCAAGATCTTCGTCTGTGTCTGGTGTTCGCTAGTTACTGGCTAGCAAGATCTTCGTCTGTGTCTGGTGTTCGCTAGTTACTGGCTAGCAAGATCTTCATCTGTGTCTGGTGTTAGCTAGTTACTGGCTAGCAAGATCTTCATCTGTGTCTGGTGTTCGCTAGTTACTGGCTTGCTGGGTCTTGATCTGTGTCTGGTGTTAGCTAGTTACTGGCTTGCTGGGTCTTCATCTGTGTCTGGTGTTAGCTAGTTACTGGCTAGCAAGATCTTCATCTGTGTCTGGTGTTCTATAGTTACTGGCTAGCTGGGTCTTCATCTGTGTCTGGTGTTCGCTAGTTACTGGCTAGCAAGATCTTCATCTGTGTCTGGTGTTCGCTAGTTACTGGCTAGCAAGATCTTCATCTGTGTCTGGTGTTCTCTAGTTACTGGCTAGCAAGATCTTCATCTGTGTCTGGTGTTCGCTAGTTACTGGCTAGCAAGATCTTCATCTGTGTCTGGTGTTCTCTAGTTACTGGCTAGCAAGATCTTCATCTGTGTCTGGTGTTCTCTAGTTACTGGCTAGCAAGATCTTCATCTGTGTCTGGTGTTCTCTAGTTACTGGCTAGCAAGATCTTCATCTGTGTCTGGTGTTCTCTAGTTACTGGCTAGCAAGATCTTCATCTGTGTCTGGTGTTCTCTAGTTACTGGCTAGCAAGATCTTCATCTGTGTCTGGTGTTCTCTAGTTACTGGCTAGCAAGATCTTCATCTGTGTCTGGTGTTCTCTAGTTACTGGCTAGCAAGATCTTCAGCCAGTATGAAACAAAAAGGCGGAAAAGGGTCATTCAAAAATCTGACGCAGTTGTCATGTCAACACATCTGTCAGTGTTTCTGCGAACTGCAAGAGAAGAGACATGCCAAACGTGATTATAAACAAATATTGATATTCATGGTCTGGCAGTCTATATACAGTTGAAGTCGGAAGTTTACATACAACTTAGCCAAATACATTTAAACTCAGTTCTTCACAATTACTGACATGTAATCCTAGTAAAAATGCCCTGTCTTAGGTCAGTTAGGATCAACACTTTATTTTAAGAATGTGAAATGTCAGAATAATAGTAGAGAGAATTATTTCTTTCAGCTTTTATTTCTTTCATCACATTCCCAGTGGGTCAGAAGTTTACATACACTCAATTAGTATTTGGTAGCATTGCAAAGAACCCCACAACATGATGCTGCCACCCCCGTGCTTCAAGGTTGGGATGATGTTCTTCGGCTGCCAAGCATCCCCCTTTTTCCTCCAAATGTAACGATGGTCATTATGGCCAAACAGTTCTATTTGTTTCATCCGACCAGAGGACATTTCTCCAAAAAGTACGATCTTTGTCCCCATGTGCAGTTGCAAACAGTAGTCTGGCTTTTTATTGGCGGTTTTGGAGCAGTGGCTTCTTCCTTGCTGAGCAGCCTTTCAGGTTATGTCGATATAGGACTTGTTTTACTGTGGATATAGATAATTTTGTACCGGTTTCCTCCAGCATCTTCACAAGGTCCTTCGCTGTTGTTCTGGGATTGATTTGCACTTTTCGCACTAAAGTATGTTCATTTTTAGGAGACAGAAAGTGTCTCCTTCCTGAGCAGTATGACGGCTGCGTGGTCCCATGGTGTTTATACTTGCATATTATTGTTTGTACAGAGGAACGTGGTACCTTCAGACGTTTGGAAATTGCTCCCAAGGATGAACCAGACTTGTGGAGGTCTACAATTTTTTTCTGAGGTCTTGGCTGATTTCTTTTGATTTTCCCATGATGTCAAGCAAAGAGACACAGAGTTTGAAGGTAGGCCTTGAAATTCATCCACGGGTACATCTCCAATTGACTCAAATGATGTCAATTAGCCTATCAGGAGCTTCTAAAGCCATGACATCATTTTCTGGAATTTTCCAAACTGTTTAAAGGCACAGTCAACTTAGTGTATGTGAACTTCTGACCCACTGGACATGTGATACAGTGAAATAATCTGTCTGTAAACAATTGTTCGAAAAATTACTTGTCATGTAGAAAGTATATGTCCTAACCGACTTGCCAAAACTACAGTTTGTTAACAAGAAATGTGTGGAGTGGTAGAAAAATGAGTTTTAATGACTCCAACCTAAGTGTATGTAAACTTCCGACTTCAACTGTATATATTTTTATGAGATGTACGCAGACCTCACTCCATCCAGTTTCAACTGAAATTGTCCAAGATAAACCAGCTAGCTTGATCAAACAGTGCTGACAATTCCATTTGAGCTTACTAGCTAAATTATACAGCACTTTGTCTATATTGATGGTGCTACAATAATGTTGATGTGTTAAATTGCTTAGATCATAAAAAACATAGTGCTGCCTTATGCATAGAGCTTCCCAAGGCCTTCGACACTGTTGACCATTACATTGTCATTCAAAGTCTGACTGAAATAGGCCTAGATTAGGCTTCTTGCATGTGTTTGGAGAAATATCTGTTAGATAGGACACAATGCGTGATTTTTGATAGTGTCAACTCTAGTTTCCTGGATATTACAAAAGGCGTACTGCTGGGGTCTCTGTATTGGGACTGGTTCTCTTCACTATTTATATAAATACTATTGGTATATCTGTTCGAATGTGTAATATTAATATGTAGGCAGATGACCAAGGGTTAAATTGGATCGGGTATTGCTGTGTCCGAGACCCGGCACCTATGATCCAAATGAGAGCCAGGCGGAACTGAGACCCGGTACCTTTCATTAGCCTATTTGAATGATCTAATAAATAATTGTTGTCCACATTTAACTTTCCACAGCCAACAACATGAGTAAGCATCTAAAATCAGACAACCCCATAGTAGAATAATTTACCAATTAAATTATTTAGTCTGTCACATTCTATGTAATGAAGTTAAATTCCTCTAAAGGTGCATTCTAATTGATAGTGCAGCACTGAGAGACAAATATGCATGCCCAGTCATTGTAGCCTACAGTGTTCTTAATTCCTTCGTGGGAAACACACCTTTGAAATCAGTTTTGATGGCCTCTGTTAAAAGAGGATCACTGAGTTTTCTAGTGTTACTAGGATACATTTATTTCTCAAATCCCCCAAAATTGTCAAATGCACAATTTCAGAATCCTTTTTCGCATGGGGCAAACTGATGAAACGCATCAGGAGGGCAATCACGTGCGTTATCAAGGCCTGAGATCGTGCCAGGTATGGGCCGAATCAGGAGGAAGTGGTACTTGTTTAGCAAGCAAGCAGCCCTTTACATCAGATTTATTTTATTTTAATTGACCTTCTTATTGAGGAATGTAATAGTTTTTCTTCAATAAAATGTGATTTGAATATTTGTGTATTGCTGTATTTGACTTCTTTTATATTGTATTAGATTTTTGATTTTGTCTTATGAAATTGTATGTGCAAGGATGTGCAAGGATCCCTTGTGAAAGAGACCCTCTTCTCAATGGTGACTCCCTGCAATACACTACCGGTCAAAAGTTTTAGAATACCTACTCATTCAAGGGTTTTTCTTTAGTTTTACTATTTTCTACATTGTAGAATAATAGTGAAGACATCTAAACTATGAAAACACATCTGTAAT
Source organism: Oncorhynchus keta (assembly GCF_023373465.1). Classification (NCBI taxonomy): domain Eukaryota; kingdom Metazoa; phylum Chordata; class Actinopteri; order Salmoniformes; family Salmonidae; genus Oncorhynchus; species Oncorhynchus keta. Next base: position 26,657,322 of record NC_068441.1, on the reverse strand, counting down.
CATGTAGTATCTGAAAAAAGTGTTAACCAAATCAAAATATATTTGAGATTCCTCAAATAGCCACCCTTCGACTTGATGACAGCTTTGCACACTCTTGGCATTCTCTCAACCAGCTTCACTTGGAATGCTTTTCCAACAGAGGACAGCTCATCTGATGCAGCACTGCATAGTGCCCACAATGCCCATCACTAAGCTAAACATCTCCCTCTGCAATTGGATCCTGGACTTCCTGACGGGCCGCCTCCAGGTGGTAAGGGTAGGCTACAACACATCTGCAATACTGATCCTCAACATGGGGGCCCCTCAGGGGTGCGTGCTTAGTTCCCTCCTTACTCCCTGTTCACCCACGACCGCGTGGACAAGCACGGCTCTAACACCATCATTAAGTTTGCTGATGACACGACAATGGTAGGCCTGATCCCCGACAAATATGAGACAGCTTATATGGAGGAGGTCAGTGACCTGGCAGTGTGGTGCCAGGACAACAACCTCTACCTCAATGTGAGCGACACAAAGGAGCTGATCGTGGACTACAGGAAAAGGAGTGCTGAACCCCTGAAATTATTTGGCATGGATCCTCAAAAAGTTATACAGCAGCACCATCGAGAGCATCTTGACCGGTTGCATCACCGCCTGGTATGGAAACTGCTTGGCATCCGACCGTAAGGCGCAGCAGAGGGTTGTGTGTACGGCCCAGTACATCACTGGGGCCAAGCTTCCTGCCATCCAGGACCTATATACTAGGCGGTGTCAGAGGAAGGCCCAAAAATGTACAGTGACTCCAGTCACCCAAGTCGTAGACCGTTCTCTTTGCTACCGCACGGCAAGGGGTACCAGATCGCCAAGTCAACTGTATGTCCACAAGGCTCCTTAACAGCTTCCACCCCCAAGCCATAAGACTGCTGAACAATTAATAAAATGGCCACTCATACTATTTACATTGACACTCCATCCCCCTTTTTTTTACACTGCTACTACTCACTGTTTATTATCTATGCATAGTCACTTTACCCCTACCTACATGTACAAATGACCTCGACTAACCTGTACCCCTGCACATTGACCCGGTACCGGTACCCCCTGTATACAGCCTCGTTATTATTATTATTTTTTGTATTACTTTTTTATTTAGTAAATCTTTTCTTTGGTTAAGGGTTTGTCACGGTAAGGTCGACACCTGTTATATTCGGTGGATACAGTTTCAACTGTTCTGCCTGCGGCTATGGAATCCTGACCTGTTCACCGGACTTGTGTCTGCACCCGCATGTGCCTGCACCCGCATGCCCGACTAGCATCACCACCCTGGATGGTTCCGACCTTGAATATGTGGACATCTATAAGTAATAATAATAATAAGTACCTAGGTGTCTGGCTAGACTGCAAACTCTCCTTCCAGACTCACATCAAACATCTCCAATCAAAAATCAAATCAAGAGTCGGCTTTCTATTCCGCAACAAAGCCTCCTTCACTCACGCTGCCAAGCTTACCCTAGTAAAACTGACTATCCTACCGATCCTCGACTTCGGCGATGTCATCTACAAAATGGCTTCCAACACTCTACTCAGCAAACTGGATGCAGTCTATCACAGTGCCATCCGTTTTGTCACTAAAGCACCTTATACCACCCACCACTGCGACTTGTATGCTCTAGTCGGCTGGCCCTCACTACATATCCGTCGCCAGACCCACTGGCTCCAGGTCATCTACAAGTCCATGCTAGGTAAAGCTCCGCCTTATCTCAGTTCACTGGTCACGATGGCAACACCCATCCGTAGCACGCGCTCCAGCAGGTGTATCTCACTGATCATCCCTAAAGCCAACACCTCATTTGGTCGCCTTTCGTTCCAGTTCTCTGCTGACTGTGACTGGAACGAATTGCAAAAATCGCTGAAGTTGGAGACTTTTATCTCCCTCACCAACTTCAAACATCAGCTATCCGAGCAGCTAACCGATCGCTGCAGCTGTACATAGTCTATAGGTAAATAGCTCACCCATTTTCACCTACCTCATTCCCATACTGTTTTTATACTGTTTTTATTTATTTACTTTTCTGCTCTTTTGCACACCAATATCTCTACCTGTACATGACCATCTGATCATTTATCACTCCAGTGTTAATCTGCAAAATTGTATTATTCGCCTACCTCCTCATGCCTTTTGCACACATTGTATATAGACTGCCCATTTTTTTCTACTGTGTTATTGACTTGCTAATTGTTTACTCCATGTGTAACTCTGTGTTGTCTGTTCACACTGCTATGCTTTATCTTGGCCAGGTCGCAGTTGCAAATGAGAACTTGTTCTCAACTAGCCTACCTGGTTAAATAAAGGTGAAATAAAATAAAAATAAAAAACTTGCTACCTGTCCCTGACCTACTGTTTTCAACTCTCTAGAGACAGCAGGAGCGGTAGAGATACTCTCAATGATCGGCTATGAAAAGCCAACTGACATTTACTCCTGAGGTGCTGACTTGCTGCACCCTCGACAACTACTGTGATTATTATTATTTGACCATGCTGGTCACTTATGAACATTTGAACATCTTGGCCATGTTCTGTTATAATCTCCACCCAGCACAGCCAGAAGAGGACTGGCCACCCCACATAGCCTGGTTCCTCTCTAGGTTTCTTCCTAGGATTTGGCCTTTCTAGGGAGTTTTTCCTGGCCACCGTGCTTCTACACCTGCTTTGCTTGCTGTTTGGGGTTTCAGGCTGGGTTTCTGTACAGCACTTTGAGATATCAGCTGATGTACGAAGGGTTTGAGTGTATACAATATTAAGAACACCTTCCTAATATTGAGTTGCACCCCGTTTTTCCCCTCAAAAGCCTCAATTCATCGGGGCAAAGACTCTAAAAGCTGTCGAAAGCATTCCACAAGGATGCGGGCCCATGGTGATTCCAATGCTTCTCACAGCTATGTCAAGTTGGCTGGATGTTCTTTGGGTAGGGGTCCATTTTTGATACAAACGGGAAACTGTTGAGTGTGAAAAACCCAGCTGTGTTGCAGTTCTTAACATACTCAAACCGGTGGGCCTGACACCTACTACTATACCTTGTTCAAAGGCACTTCAATCTTTTGTCTTGCCCATTCACCCTCTGAATGACACACAGACTCAATCCATTTCAGTTGTTGCAAGACTTAAAAATCCTTCTTTACTAGTCTCCTTCCCCTTCATCTACACTGATTGAAGTGGATTTAACAAGGGCTCAAGGGATTGAAGTGATATAAATAATCATAGTTTTATAGAAACCTTCAGAGGGTTCTAGGAAGAACCTTTTTAGATGAGAAAATATTTCTTGGTAGAACCATTTACAGAGGGTTCTATGAAGAACCCTTCATATGGGGTTCTAGGTAGAACCCTCTGCAAAGGGTTCTACCTAGCACCAAAAAGGGTTCCCCTATGGATAAAAGCTGAATAACCCTATACGGTTCAACTTAGCAATTTTTGTTCTAAGAGTATAGGTTTACTTGAATTACTTACTAGTGTTGTTTATGCCCGAGGTACAGGACTTTCATAAATTAAACGCATATTATAATTTGAGTGGGTAAAAGCTGAATTGTTAGACCAGTGGAAATCTGTACTTTGGTCTGATGAGTCCAAATATGAGATTTTTGATTCCAACCGTCATGTCTTTGTGAGACGTAGAGTAGGTGAAGGGATGATCTCTGCAAGTGTGGTTCCCACCATGAAGCATGGAGGAGGAGGTGTGATTTTGTGGGAGTGCTTTGCTGGTGACACTGTCTGAGATGTATTTAGAATTCAAGGTACCCTTATCCAGCATGGCTACCACAGCATTCTGCAGCGATACGCCATCTCATCTAGTTTGCACTTAGTCCCACTATCAGTTGTTTTTAAAGAGGACAATGAACCAAAACACACACCCAGGCTGTGCAAGGGTTATTTGACCAATGAGATTGATGGAGTGCTGCATCAGATGACCTGGCCTATCATGACTCAGGATATGACCCAGATTCAGAGACAGGAGGCGGATAGTTTGGTTATTTATTATAACAAAGGGGGAGGCAAAAGGCAGGTCGAGGGAGGTAAGTAATCCAAGGCAGAGTCGATCAGGGAAAGAACAGCAGACAGGCAGAAAGGTCAGAACCGGGAACACTAGAAACGGGAAACACGCTAGTAAGACCTGACAAAACAAGACGAACTGGCAACAGATAAGCAGAAAAGGCAGGTACACAGTTGAAGTTGGAAGTTTACATACACTTAGGTTGAAGTCATTAAAACTCGTTTTTCAACCACTCCACAAATGTCTTGTTAACAAACTATAGTTTTGTCGGTTAGGACATATACTGTGTGCATGACACAAGTAATTTTTCCAACATTTGTTGACAGATTATTTCAGTTATAATGAACTGTATCTCAATTCCAGTGGGTCAGAAGTTTACATACACTATGTTGACTGTGCATTTAAACAGCTTGGAAAATTCCAGAAGATGATGTCATGGCTTTAGAAGCTTCTGATAGGCTATTTGACATAATTTGAGTCAATTGTAGATATACCTGTGGATGTATTTCAAGGCCTACCTTCAAACTTGGTGCCTATTTGCTTGTCATCATGGGAAAATCAAAAGAAATCAGCCAAGACCTCATAAAAATATTTGTAGACCTCCACAAGTCTGATACATCCTTGGGAGCAATTTCCAAACACCTGAAAGTACCACGTTCATCTGTACAAACAATAGTATGCAAATATAAACTCCATGGGACCACGCAGCCGTCAAACCGGTCAGGAATGAGACTCTTTCTGTCTCCCTAGAGATGATTGTACGTTGGTGCGAAAAGTGCAAATCGATCCCAGAACAACAGCGATGGACCTTGTGAAGATGCTGGAGGAAACGGGTACAAAAGTATCTATATCCACAGTCAAACAAGTTCTATATTGACATAACCTGAAAGGCCGCTCAGCAAGGAAGAAGCCGCTGCTCAAAAACCACCATAAAAAATCCAGACAACGGTTTGCAACTGCACATGGGGACAAAGATCGTACTTTTTGGAGAAATGCCCTCTGATCTGATGAAACAAAAATAGAACTGTTTGGCCATAATGACCATCGTTATGTTTGGAGGAAAATGGGGGATGCTTGGCAGCCAAAGAACACCATCCCAACCTTGAAGCATGGGGGTGGCAGCATCATGTTGTGGGGGTGCTTTGCTGCAGGAGAGACTGGTGTACTTCACAAAATACAGTGCCTTGCGAAAGTATTCGGCCCCCTTGAACTTTGCGACCTTTTGCCACATTTCAGGCTTCAAACATAAAGATATGAAATATATTAAATATTTGTTTTTTTTGTGAAGAATCAACAACAAGTGGGACACAATCATGAAGTGGAACGACATTTATTGGATATTTCAAACTTTTTTAACAAATCAAAAACTGAAAAATTGGGCGTGCTGCATCAGATGACCTGGCCTATCATGACTCAGGATATGACCCAGATTCAGAGACAGGAGGCGGATAGTTTGGTTATTTATTATAACAAAGGGGGAGCCCCTTTACTTTCAGTGCAGCAAACTCTCTCCAGAAGATCAGTGAGGATCTCTGAATGATCCAATGTTGACCTAAATGACTAATGATGATAAATACAATCCACCTGTGTGTAATCAAGTCTCCGTATAAATGCACCTGCACTGTGATAGTCTCAGAGGTCCGTTAAAAGCGCAGAGAGCATCATGAAGAACAAGGAACACACCAGGCAGGTCCGAGATACTGTTGTGAAGAAGTTTAAAGCCGGATTTGGATACAAAAAGATTTCCCAAGCTTTAAACATTCCAAGGAGCACTGCAATCGATAATATTGAAATGGAAGGAGTATCAGACCACTGCAAATCTACCAAGACCTGGCCGTCCCTCTAAACTTTCAGCTCATACAAGGAGAAGACTGATCAGAGATGCAGCCAAGAGGCCCATGATCACTCTGAATGAACTGCAGAGATCTACAGCTGAGGTGGGAGACTCTGTCCATATGACAACAATCAGTCGTATATATTGCACAAATCTGGCCTTTATGGAAGAGTGGCAAGAAGAAAGCCATTTCTTAAAGATATCCATAAAAAGTGTTGTTTAAAGTTTGCCACAAGCCACCTGGGAGACACACCAAACATGTGGAAGAAGGTGCTCTGGTCAGATGAAACCAAAATTGAACTTTTTGGCAACAATGCAAAACGTTATGTTTGGCGTAAAAGCAACACAGCTCATCACCATGAAAACACCATCCCCACTGTCAAACATGGTGGTGGCAGCATCATGGTTTGGGCCTGCTTTTCTTCAGCAGGGACAGGGAAGATGGTTAAAATTGATGGGAAGATGGATGGAGCCAAATACAGGACCATTCTGGAAGAAAACCTGATGGAGTCTACAAAAGACCTGAGACAGAGATTTGTCTTCCAACAAGACAATGATCCAGAACATAAAGCAAAATCTACAATGGAATGGTTCAAAAATAAACATATCCAGGTGTTAGAATGGCCAAGTCAAAGTCCAGACCTGATTCCAATTGAGAATCTGTGGAAAGAACTGAAAACTGCTGTTCACAAATGCTCTCCATCCAAACTACCTGAGCTCAAGCTGTTTTGCAATGAGGAATGGGAAAAATGTTCAGTCTCTCGATGTGCAAAACTGATAGAGACATACCCCAAGCGACTTACAGCTAGCTGTAAGTCGCTTGGGGTATCGCAGCCAAAGGTGGCGCTACAAAGTATTAACATTTTTTGATTTTTAAAAGAAGTTTGAAATATCCAATAAATGTCGTTCCACTTCATGATTGTGTCCCACTTGTTGTTGATTCTTCACAAAAAAATACAGTTTTATATCTTTATGTTTGAAGCCTGAAATGTGGCAAAAGGTCACAAAGTTCAAGGGGGCCGAATACTTTCGCAAGGCACTGTAGATGGCATCATGAGGCAAGAAAATCATGTGGATATATTGAAGCAACATCAAGACATCAGTCAGGAAGTTAAAGCTTGCTTGCAAATGGATCTTCCAAATGGACAATGACCCCAAGCATACTTCCAAAGATTTGGCAAAATGGCTTAAGGACAACAAAGTCAAGGTATTGGAGTGGCCATCACAATGCCCTGACCTCAATTCTATAGAAAATGTGTGGGCAGAACTGAAAAAGCATGTGCGAGCAAGGAGGCCTACAAACCTGACACAGTTACACCAACTCTGTCAGGAGGAATGGGCCAAAATTCACCCAACTTATTGTGGGAAGCCTGTGGAAGGCTAAAATGTTTTACCCAAGTTAAACAATTTAAAGGCAATGCTACCAAATACTAATTGAGTGTATATAAACTTCTGACCCACTGGGAATATGATGAAAGAAATAAAAGCTGAAATAAATAATTCTCTCTACTATTATTCTGACATTTCACATTCTTAATAGAAAGTGGTGATCCTAACTGACCTAAGACAGGGAATATTTACTAGGATTACATGTCAGGAATTGTGAAAAACTGAGTTTAAATGTATTTGGCTAAGGTGTATGTAAACATCTGACTTTATACTGTAAATACACAGGATAATGGGGAAGAATAGGAGACAAAGGGGTGTGAGACAGAGGTTTAATCCTAGACACATGGAAAATGGGATGTATGCGGAGGGTGCGGGGCAACAGAAGATTCCCGAGTAGTGCAGCGGTCTAAGGCACTGCATCTCAGTGCTAAAGTTTTCACTACAGACCCTGGTTTGATCCAGGGCTGTATCACAACCAGCCATGATCGGAAGCCCCATAGGGCGGCGCACAATTTGCCAACGCCGTCCGTGTTAGGGGAGGGTTTGGCCCGGGGTAGGCCGACTTTGTAAAATAAGAATTTGTTCTTGCCTAGTTAAATAAAGGTTCAATAAAACATGTAAATAAGGACTTTAGAGATGGGGAAGGGGTGATAAAGCAGGGAAAGTTTACAGGACTCCACCCGGAGAGGCAGATCCCGAGTGGAGAGCCATACCCTGTGCCCGAGACGATAGCGGGGAGCCGGGGTCCAGGGTGGTCTGCCTGTCCTTGATACCTGGGTGTGGTCTTAAGAAGAGCGGACCGGGTTCTCTTCCAGGTACGCTGACAGCGGTCGGCAAACATCTGGGCTAAGGGTATGCTGACTTCTTCCTCTTGCTCAGGGAAGAGCGGATGCTGGTAACACATGGAACACTCGAAGGGCGAGAGACCAGTGGTCGAGCAGTGAAGGGTGTTGCTGGCGTACTCCATCCGCACGAGTTGCTGGCTCCAGGTGGTGGGGTTAGCAGAGACGAGGCAATGAAGTGGCGTCTCCAGGTCCTGATTGGCTCGCTCCGACTGGCCGATAGATTGGGGATGAAACCCAGAGGACAGGCTGGCCGATGACCCAATGAGGGTTCAGAACGCCTTCCAGAATTGGGACGAGAACCGAGAACCGAGGACCAAGATTGGAAACCATGTTGACCGCAAGTCAATGGATCCGGAAGACGTGCTGTACCATGAGCTAGGACATCTAATTTGCTGAGGGTAACCTGGGAAGGGGAATGAAATGGGCGGCTTTGGAAAACCTATCCACTACTGTAAGGATGGTGGTGTTGCCATCGGACGGAGGTAGACCAGTGACAACGTCCAGGGATATATGGGACCAGGGGCGGTGAGGAACAGGGAGTGGTTGAAGGAGGGTCTTACTCTGTGCACACACAGTGCAGGCAGCAATGAACGTGGAGACGTCAGGAACCATGGTGGGCCACCAAAACTGTTGACTGAGGAAAGCCTGGGTCCGGCGGGAGCCGGGATGGCAGGTGAGGTTAGAGGAATGAGCCCATTCCAGGACTGCGGACTGGGCAGAATCTGGGACAAACAGCCGTGGTCCGGCTGGGAACACTGCGCCTTATGGACCAGGCTCTTGATACCCCAGACGAGTGTATCTGCCAGACATGAGGTAGGGAGGATGGTCTCTGGGTCAGACAGTGTAGCTGCAGAGTAATGCAAGCGAGATCGGGCATCAGGCTTCACATTCTTGGACCCAGGGTGGTAGTGGATTGTAAAATTAAAACGAGTGAATAACAGAGCTAAACGAGCCTGCCTGAAATTGAGGCGCTTGGCAGAGCGGATATATTCTAGATTCCACACTATGAATGGATGTTGCGTCACTTCTAGCCAGTGTCTCCACTACTCCAGTGTCATCTTGACCGCAAGAAGTTCCCGATTTCCCATGTCGTAGTTCCTCTCAGTGGGATTAAGATGATGGGACAGGAAAGCGCAGGGATGGAGCTTTTGATCCTGGACAGAACGCTGGCACAGGATGGCCGCCACTCCAACATCTGAGGCTTCGACCTCCACCACAAACTGACAGGACGGGTCCAGATGGATTAAGATTGGGGCTGTGGTGAATCGATGCTTAAGATCCGAAAATGCCCTGTCAGCAGCTGGGGACCACATGAATGGAACCTTGGGTGAGGTGAGTGCAGAGAGGGGGGAAGCCAGGGTGCTGTAGCCCTGGATGAAGTGGCATTAGAAATGAGCAAATCCCAGGAAGCATTGAAGTTGCACTCTGGAGGTGGGTTGGGGCCACATCACCATTCACCACTCACCTTTTTAGGATCCATCTGAATGTTGCCTGCAGTGTTTGACGTATCCCAGAAAAGAGATAGTGGAGCAATGGAATTCACATTTTTCAGCTTTAACAAACAACTGGTTCTCCAGGAGGTGCTGGAGGACTTGTCGGACGTTGAGAGTTTCAAGTTCTTTGTTGTCCACATCACCAACAAACTATCATGGTCCAAACACACCAAGACAGTCGTGAAGAGGGCTCGACAAACCTTTTCCCCCTCAGGAGACTGAAAAGATTTGGCATGGCTTCCCAGAGAAGAGAACATGCTGTTGAGCCGAACGGGAAAAGATAAGGATGTCATCGAGGTATATAAACACGAATCGGTTCAACATGTCATGGAGCACATCGTTGACCACGGCCTGGAACACAGAGGGAGCATTGGTCAGTCCGACTGACATAACCAGGTACTCATAGTGCCCGCTAGCCGTGTTAACTGTCTTCCACTCGTCTCTTTCCCATATCTGAACTAGATTGTAGGCGTTCCGAAGGTCCAACTTCGGGAAAATGGCTGCCCACTGGAGAGGCTCAAAAGCAGAGGTTAGGTGTGGTAGAGGTTAAGATTTTTTTAGCATGATGTCACTAAGGCCCTGGCAGTCCGCCGGCCAGGGAGGCGGAAGGACGAATGAACCCTGCAGCCAGAGAGTCCTTAATGTACACTTCCATGGTCTTGGTCTCCGGACCAGACAGGTGAGATCAATGGTGTAGTCGTAGGAAAAGATGTGGTGTGGGCCTTGTTGGAAACCTCCCGGAGGTCCTGGTACTCTGAACGACAGAGGTCTGAGGCTTTTCTCAAGCCCGCTGGAGAATGCCCAGGATCAGGCTACGCCACCTTGAGGCAATGTGTGTCACAGAACGGGCTCCAACCCAGGATAGAACCCGTAGCCCAGTCGATCAGGGAGTTGTGCCTCTGGCACCATGACAATCCCAAAACCATGTGTACACGAGGAGACACAATGAACAGAAACTGCATGGACTCACTATGGTTACCTGACACTCGCAGGTTGATGGGAACCATACTGTGAGTGACCCTGCCAATAGAGCATCCGTCCAATGCTCTGGCGTCCATGGGAATAGAAAGGGGTTGTTTGGAGAGGCCCTGATCCGACACCAGGGTAGCGTCCATTAAGCTCCTGTCAGCCCCAAAATCCATAAGCACTCTGAAAGATTTAGACCTGTCACAGCAGGACTTTCCACAGCAGGAAAGTATGGGAAATGGGAGACTCCCTGTATGGCTCACCAGCATACTCGTACCTACTGATGAGCGTGGTCTTTTACTGGACAGGTAGATATGTAATGTCCTGAAGTACCACATAATAGACAACTTTTGGAGCTCAGTCTGCGTAAATGTTCCTCAGGAGACAAGCTAGCCCTGCCCAGTTGCATGGGCTCCAGTGGAGGCGAGTCGACAGTCCTCGATGATTCCCGGGGGAACTCGGGTGATGTCGGATTCTCTCAGGTAAGCAGGCATCGGGGACTTTTGAGATACTTCGGAGGCAAGGGGGAACCCAAGGGGAACCCGTGGACAAGCGCATATGGCTGGGAATAGACCTCTCCCTGCTGCGTTCCCGTAACCCACCATCAATCCTTATGGTCAGGTCTATGACGGAGTCTATGTCCACTGGCAGCTCCCGGGCTGCGAGCTATTCTTTAATTCCCTCCAATATTCTGTGAAGGAAGGTGTCGAACAGGGACTCCGGGTTCCATGTACTCTCGGCAGCCAATGTGCAAAAATCTACCTCGTACTCTGACTGCGTCAAGACTCCAGTAGTGTGGCAAAGTACCTTCTGAGCCACCTCTCTCCCAGACACCGGAGAATTGAACACCTTTCTTACCTTCGCCTCCTCCAGACTAATGTAACCAATGGATTAATGCTCCCACACCGTCGTAGCCCAGGCGCGCGCCCTCCCGAACATCAGCATTATAAGATATTCTATCCTCAAACGATGCAAAGGAAACCAAAAGGGCTGTAGCTCGAAGATGAGGGAGCACTGGGAGAGAAACACCCGGCAGGTTCCAGGATCCCCAGCGTAGCGCTCCGGAGGAGTTAATTGGGGTTCTCAGTAAGACTGGGTAGGCTGGGGAGAGGCACCGCTGGTAGCGGGGTTACTGGGAGTAGAAGGTTACCATAGTGGCTTGCTGCCTAGTAGATAGTCCGCAGGAATTATTCCAACAATGCATTGAGGGCATGGTCATGGCATTCCGCCAAGGTATGGAGTCCCTCCACAAGGTTATGCAGTTATTCCTCATGTCTTCCAATGGTGGCTCCTTGGAGGGAGACAGTGTTGCGGAACTGGTCCGAGTCTGCTTGGTCAGTCATGACCCAGATGCAGACACTGAATGGCAAGCAGGCTCAGGGTCAGGACAGGCAGAAAGGTCGGAACCAAGAAGACTAGAAATCAAAAACTTGAGAACTGGAGAAACGGGAAACACGCTGGTAAGACCTAACAAAACAAGACGAACTGGCAACAGGCAAACATAAAAGACATGTATAAATACACAGGGGATAATGGGGAAGAATAGGAGACACCTGGTGGGAGGTGTAGACCAGCACAAGGCAGATGAAACAGATCAGGGTGTGACACTGGCCTCCACAATCACCTGACCTCAACCCAATTGAGATGGTTTGGGATGAGTTGGACCGCAGAGTGAAGGAAAAGCAGTCAACAAGTGCTCACCATATGTGGGAACTCCTTCAAGACTGTTGGAAAATAATTCTTCATGAAGCTAGTTGAGAGAATGCAAAGCTGTCATCAAGGCAAAGGGTGGCTACTTTGTTTTAAAAATATTTGGTTACTAATTGATTCCATATGTGTTATTTCATAGTTTTGATGTCTTCACTATTATTCTACAATGTAGAAAATAGTACAAATAAAGAAAAGCCCTGGAATGAGTAGGTGTGTCCAAACTTTTGACGATATGTGTTGTGATAACTGCGTTGTTTGGTCTATAGCGCCCCGGCTGCTCTGCCTTCTTAACAACACTATCAACAAGACATGTCCTACAGGCCCTGGTTTTGTTGCACCTTGACTACTGTTCAGTCGTGTGGTCAGGTGCCACAAAAAAGGACTTAGGGAAATTGCAATTGGCTCAGAACAAGGCAGCACGTCTGGCCCTTGAATGTACACAGAGCTAATATTAATAATATGCATATCAATCTCTCCTGGCTCAATGAAGAGGAGAGATTAACTTCATCCCTACTTGTATGTATGTATTGACATGTTGAATGCACTGAACTGTCTGTCTAAACTACTGGCACACAGCTCAGACACCCATGCATAACCCACATGACATGCCACAAGAGATCTCTTCACAATCCCCAAGTTCAGAACAGACTATGGGAGGCACACAGTGCTACATAGAGCCATGACTACATGAAACTCCATTCCACATCAAGTAACTGATGCAAGCAGTAAAATTAGATTTGAAAAACAGATAAACACCTTAGGGAACAGCGGGAACTGTGAAGCAACACAGACACATGCACACACACACACACTCACACACCATAACATACGCACTTTACACACACATACACATGGATTTAGTACTGTAGATATGTGGTAGTGGTGGAGTAGGAGTCTGAGGGCACACAGTGTGTTGTGAAATCTGTGAATGTATTGTAATGTTTTAAAAATGGTATAAACTGCCTTAATTTTGCTGGACCCCAGGAAGAGTAGCTGCTGCCTTGGTAGCAGCTAATGGAGATCCATAATAAATACAAATAACCTGTTAGTTCATATGCCTTGACACCGTGATATATAGGCCGGAGAGCAACATCTGTCAGTTACAAACAGTTACATGACCTATAGCATGGTCATGCAAGTTAATGTTTCCAACATTTGCAGACTACTAAACAACTATTGATTTAGAACCACGGAGAGTTACCACAAGTTGCAAAGAAAACAGGCCCTGCCTCCACTATTCTAGCACCATTTCAACTTCAATATCATCTAATTACGTATCCTTAGTCTAATACAGTAACAACTAAAATATACCAAAAACTATTTAGTCCAATCAACACAAGCTAAATATGATGTGACTAACCATCGTACTGATTTTTATGTGTGTGTGTGTGTGCGTGTGCGAGCCTGCAAATAAAAAATAAATGTTGACTCACCCTACTTGTAGAGAAACGCCAATGTCATCCTCCTCTTTCATGTTGCCTAAACATTCTCTGACGCTGTCATATAGTACATGCTTTTAGTTTTTGTTGTACCTGGCTAAAATAACAGGCCAGCTAGTTAACATTAGCCTACTACATCTAGCTACATGTTGAACTTCCATCCTTTCAGGGCAGGGGCACAATGTATAAATTTATGGTTGGATCTGAATCGGCGTTATAAAAGTTGCCAGTACGGAGAATTAAGTAAAAACGCAAGTCCAAATCCTTATCTCCATCCATGGCTAATTTAGGAAAGGGACAATTTTTGTAACAATTCAAGTGTTTCTGTAAATTAGGTTTGGCTTATGGTGTGATGTGATTGGTGTGAAAGCAAATCCAAACTGGTTACTATTGACACAATTTTTTGGTACGTCAGGACCATTCATAGTTGAGCTCACTCAGTTTAGCGCGACTTGGATTAGCTATTATTTTTATTTTATCAAGGGAGGCCAAATGCTCGCTGGCTTCCATTGTATTCAATACTACAGGCGGCAACAATTTCCTATTATTTTTGACCAGACGGCATCAGATAGATGGGCTTCACATACAGAGACTGAGGGGTGTTATTTCGCTCGCTCGGATGCTTTCTCCGGTGAGATACATTAAGCCTCTTGCCAAAAAAGATGTTGAATCACAGAGCGACTAACTCTTTTTTTTATCATTATTTTGTGTTTTTTGGTGTTATTATGGTGGATAAATGTATTGGCTGGTAAGAATTCTGAATGTCTGGTATATGTTTTCTTCTAAATGCAACAGGCCTGCCACTCTTTAGACCAGTGGTTCCCAAGAGGTAGGCAGGGGGGGTCTGCATGGTAAGTCTGGCTCTAAACTTACTCTTGCAATCTATAATAGTAGAATGCACAAGATTACATTTTTGAATTTGGGTAGTGCCTCATCAGTGCCTCTTGTCATGTTAGTCATTGCATACCTTAGAAAGCTACTTATAACCCATGACTGCTAATGTTTTTTAAATTAAGTTTATTTAGCCCATAGATGTTGTTGTCATTTTTTTGTCATTCAAGTATCACATACAGTAAATACACATGGCAAAATGTATAGAATTGCACTAAAATTTGCTTTAAAACTGTTGCATTTTCTTTGCAAATAAGATTTAAAGCGGCAGAATTATCTTCACTAACAAGAGGGGTGTGAACAGTTTGTGTCATGAACATTGCTTGTTCCCATAGAAATAGATGTGGCATGTGCACTCTCGTACAGGGGGAGCATGGGATGTTCCCCAATGCTGGAAGTAAACAGGTTTGGGAACCTCTGGTTTGCACCGTCCAGAGTGCCAGGACCCCTTCCACACACTCACTGTGGCATGTGTTTTGAGAGACTGTGCGATCTGAAACCGGTCATCCCTTACCTATGCTCTATATCCAAAGTGTTATGCTTTTTGCAATACCTGTTGGACAGAGACTAAGTCTTTTCCACTGTAAAGGTGTACTTGGCTGCCATCGCTGCCTGTCATATAGGCTTTGACACTATACAGTAGGAATAACTTCCTCTGATATGTCGTTTTATGAATGCTGAAGGAGCAAGCAGCTCACTCACTCGCTTTGTGGACGTAAGAGCTATGGTAAAGCGGTTTTGAAAGAGAAACTTCATCTCTTACGCCTAGTCCCCAAGCCTTTAGTCCCATTTTGGTTACTGTCTTTTGTGCTTAAGGCTATTTCACAGCAGCCCTCGAGCCACTGGAAAGCGTTGAGATGAAGTATCTTTCTTTCAAAACCACTTTACCAATGCATTTTTTGGCAGAAATGCTTTCTGGAACATGTGAAGTTTAATGTGCCTTAATAACAAACGTGTATGCCATCTGTAAATGCGTATAATTTGGTTAACCACGAAAAAAGACAGGAACGTTCCCGCTAGCCATGAGTGGCTGAGATAATGGATGGGCTGGACATGCCTAGAGATGAGTTCGGATTGGTCTGCCATGTAGCACACTTCGTTCTATAACATGAGCTGGGCAGTATGTGTAGGTAATCCTTTGTAACGCTGCTTTAAAAAAATATATATCACGTAGTAGAAGTGCAAAAGTGTTGCTCTCCACTTTCTGGAGGAACAAGTTTTGAAATCAGTGGAATGCCCGATGGAATTAGAGTATGATCGCTAAGGAGATGAAGAAAATGCTGTTGTTTGATTGCAAATATGCCGAGGTAGTTGAAAAGAGAACACACAGAAGGCTGTTGTATAAAAAACCTGTCTCAGGATTACATCTTCAAACTAAGGGCAACCATGGCATCCATGGCAGAGAGGAAGAAGCGTCCATCCATGTTTATGGGTAAGATAGTCTAGCTAGTCACATTTTCAGATGTTATACGTTTCTAATTTTGTTAGAAGTTAGCGAGCTAACATTAGCTGACTGGCTCGCTAGCTAACGTTATGTGTATGATCTGTGTAGTAATAGTATTTGTATCTCAGAGCCATTTGCATTGCTAGTCAAAGCCTCACGTTAGCTAGCTAGCCAACATTGAACATGGTTGGTTAGCTACCTGCAGATTCATGCAGGATAGTAATGCTATGAGTTGGGATTATGGTTCATTGTTAAGCTAGCTAGCTACATGTCTAACAAAAGACACCACTATGCAAGTAACCATTTCACTACACCTTCTGTATCCTGTGCATATGACAAATAAACATAGATTTTATTTGATATAGTATGCGTTTACCAGAGACGGTAATGTGAAGTTCATGACCTGCACCAAATGTATAACGTTAGGCCAACAAGACAGTGACCAAGTTCTGAAATTCTCTACTAGAATGCTCTGCTTTTATTTCCTCACACTCACAACCGTAAGCTATTTTCTGTAATTGACTCGCCATTAACTTGTAAATAATGATCTTGTTGTGAGTTTATTTTCCTGTGAAAATGAAGACAATTAGCTAACATGAAGACGTTGTCAGCTATATGATATGGTCAGTATTTGAACTGGCTAGCCAGCTAACTTAACATTAGCTAGCTGGTTAACAAGCTAGAAATGAACCAAAACATTTTTTTTAAAGTTGCTTTTAGTTGCCTGGTTTGCTAGATTGACATATACTAAATTCATTTTAAACTGGTAGTTTTTGTGTTTATTATTTTTCATAACAACAATGACCAGTTTGATGTCAAACGACAATAGAATGTTCATGATGTCACTGCGACATGGATAGACGTAGTATAAACCGGCCTTTCGTCTTGAAATCTTTGATTGTTTAGAACATGTCCTCACATGTAAATCCATAAAGAGATGGGTGGGGCTAAGGCTTAAGAGGGTGTGAACGATGCAAAATGGCTGTTGGCAAATAAATAGCTCTCCAGTTGTTTTACCAAAACATTCAAGCGCCATTTTGTCAAAAGTGAGGTTATAAATTTATCAACTTCCCATTGTTCCTCAACTGTAGTGTATGACATAACAAATTTCTAGCTCTGAGTCTCTACCTTTATCCAGTAGGTTACATATCTGTGACACAGGAGTGGGCTATATCCCATTGTGAGACAGCAAAACGAGTATTTGAAAGAGAATTTACAAGAGCGAAGGCCTTTAAAAAGTTAATCCCTCTGAAAATGGTCCATGTGGCATCGATATGAGTTGGAAACAGCTATTCTAGTCAAAATTGACTACAAGTGTAAACAGGATCATTTTGGTCATGAAGTCAGTTTCGTAGAAAACGGAGTTTGGAACATTCGTGTGTCACAACGGTTAATGAAAGTTGGGTTGAGATTTGACAATGTCCATTTGCCCACTAATATGGGGTGAACAGCTGAGGTGATTCCTTTCTATCCAATACCGTATACAGTGAGACAGACCTGCCCAGCAGTCCAACTTTATTTAAATATGACCACATATCGCGCATTTTTTTTACTCGTGAAATACTGAACCAAACACCTCAGTTAGATATAAAATTGCGCAACTAAAATATCCTCTGCAAAAACGTCAAAATTAATTACAGATTTCTTGATATATCTTAGATTCATTCTGGGGATTTTGAGGAAGTGTAATAAACTTCCTCATCTAGTGTCTTATGTTTGTCTTCATGACAAACATCATGAACCAAATGTGGAATCGGTCAGCAAACACACCTCCAAGACTGAAATCTCGTTTTTAGAATGATCAACAGAAAAACACGTGCTAATCGCCGTGTTCAGTGGCCCTTTAAAGTTCCTTTCATAATCCCAGTTCTCAGATAATAGAATGAGGTATCTCACAGCGCTTCCCTGCTCAAGAATGCTTGAGAATGACCAGAAGGCGGGCCCAACAAACGTCGTGTGATTGGAGCTTCCTTAGTCACCCGCCTTAAAAGGCATATCTTAAAAGGCATACCTCTATTATCAGAGAACTGGAGTTACGAAAG
Source organism: Oncorhynchus keta (assembly GCF_023373465.1). NCBI lineage: Eukaryota > Metazoa > Chordata > Actinopteri > Salmoniformes > Salmonidae > Oncorhynchus > Oncorhynchus keta. The sequence continues at coordinate 26,639,244 of NC_068441.1, read as the reverse complement.
TAACCTTAAGTTTTTCTTTATAGTCTTTCATTTAGACTATGAGTGAAACACAGAAAAGATCGACCCATTAACTAAAAAGGATACATTTTATCAGATTCTCTGGTAGGCATGGCCTACCTGGCACCCCCTCAAACTCAACTCAAATGTTATAAGTCGAAACGGTCTTCTGTCTCAGTGTCACACATCGTTTGGCTGTGTGTCGGACTCACTGCTGTTCATGATGTATTCGGTCCAGTCGAAGCCCTTGCTGCCATTGGCCAGGTAGTTCTCAGTGGAGTTGATTGGCCAGATGACACATTTCTGCCGCAGGTTGCCCATGAAGAGCTGTAGTCCAATCAAAGCGAAGACACTGAGACAGAAGACCGTGAGGATCATAACGTCTGACAATTTCTTGACGGATTGAACTAGAGCACCGACGATGGTCTTGAGTCCTGGGGGAAGGAACCAGACATGCATTCACACACACAGACACAAATGTGCACACACACACACACACCCGCGTATGTGTGTTTGTGTACACACACATACATATAAACACACAAGTGCACACACACACACAAACAAAGAGAAATGGGCATTGCTGGAAAGTACAAGCTTAGCTATGAATTATTTCTATAGAGTTTATATAGTAGTAGTATAGTAGACCATCACATAAAACTGTACTTCTTCAAGTTAACATCAAACCAAAACGACCGCTCTGTTCAGAATCAACAATATCTCAATTTGGACAGGTATAACAGAAATATTCTAAACTGCAGGCGTATGTGTCATAATAATAATAATAATGCGTATGGTTGATATATTTTCCATGAGGAAAGGAAGGTTTTCACTTCAAACACTCTGATATGTCAATAGTTATTGTGTTCTATATTGTTAGTTACTGTTAAGTCATATTGAACTAAATTACAGCGAGAATAGCATCCTTGATAACTACAGTACCAGTCAAAAGTTTAGACACACCTACTCATTCAAGGATTTTTCTTTATTTGTACTATTTTCTACATTGTAGAATAATAGTTAAGACATCAAAATCATGAAATAACACATATGTAATCATGTAGTAACCATAAAAGTGTTTAACAGATCAAAATATATTTGAGATTCTTCAAAGTAGCCCCCCTTTGCCTTGATGATAGCTTTGCACACTCTTGGCATTCTCTCAACCAGCTTCAACTGGAATGCTCTTGAAGGAGTTCTGACATATGCTGAGCACTTGTTGGCTGCTTTTCATTCACTCTGCGGTCCAACTCATCCCAAACCATCTCAAATGGGCTGAGGTCAGGTGATTGTGGAGTCCAGGTCATCTGATGCAGCACTCCATCACTCTCCTTCTTGGTCAAATAGACCTTACACAGCCTGGAGATGTGTTGGGTCATTATCCTGTTGAAAAATAAATAATAGTCCCACTAAGCACAAACCAGATGGGATGGCGTATCGATGCAGAATGCTGTGGGGGCCATGCTGGTTAAGTGTGCTTTGAATTATAAATAAGTCATTGACAGTGTCCCCAGAAAAGCACCCCCACACTATCACACATCCTCCTCCATGCTTCACAGTGGGAATCACACATGTGGAGATCATCCGTTCTTCTACTCTCACAAAGACACTGCGGTTGGAACCAAAAATCTAAAATTTGGACTCATCAGACCAAAGGACAGATTTCCACCAGTCTAATGTCCGTTGCTCGTGTTTCTTGCCCCAAGCAAGTCTCTTCTTATTATTGGTGTTCTTCAGTAGTGGTTTCTTTGCAGCAATTCGACCATGAAGGCCTGATTCACAGTCTTCTCTGAACAGTTGATGTTGACTTGTGTCTGTTACTTGAACTCTGTGAAGCATTTATTTGGGCTGCAATTTCTGAGGCTGGCAACTGTAATGAACTTATCCTCTGCAGCAGAAGTAACTCTGGGTCTTCCTTTTTTGTGGCGGTCCTCATGAGAGCCAGTTTCATCATAGCGCTTGATTGTTTTTGTGAATGCACTTTAAAAGTTCTTGACATTTTCCAGAGTGACTGACCTTCATGTCTTAAAGTAATGACGGACTGTCGTTTCTCTTTGCTTATTTGAGCTGTTCTTGACATAATATGGACATGGTATTTTACCAAATAGGGCTATCTTCTGTATACCACCCCTACCTTGTCACAACACAACTGATTGGCACAAATGCATTAATTAAGAAGGAAAGAAATTCCACAAATTAACTTTTAACAAGGCACACCTGTTAATGCCTTCCTACCTCATGATGCTGGTTGAGAGAATGCCAACAGTGTGACAAGCTGTCATCAAGGCAAAGGGTGGCTACTTTGAAGAATCTCAAATATAAAATGTTATGTTTTGTTAAACACTTTTTTGGTTAGTACATGATTCCATATGTGTTACTTCATAGTTTTGATGTCTTCACTATTATTCTACAATTTAGAAAATATTTAAAAAATAAAGAAAACCCCTTGAAAGAGTAGGTGTGTCCAAACTTTTGTCTGTTACTGTACATCAAAAAATAGTACAATAATTAAAGACACATAAAAAACAGCAAGAATATTATCAGACATTCAAGCATTTTAAACACCACAACATAGAAACACAACAACATTGAGAGTGCCCCTACATGAGATTTCCATGAGACTGACACACTTCAGTGATGATCAAAATACTCCCCAAATGTTCTAAATCAATAAAATGACACAGAGGTAGGCTACACCAAAATAGTTCTAAGACTAATAGGTGATGGAGTTGTGGAGGGATACCAATTCATGACAAGTTTATGTTAATTTACACCGTTATGTGAATGTAATTTTTATGTAATTTTCCCTTGTTATTTTTCTGTTCAAGTCTCAGTTTCACAGGCAGTGTAGAGCATCCTTGGAAAGAGTGGGGCCACTCTCAAATAATAGATATCAAAACAACTACAAAACATCCACCAGATCGACCAAACACAGCAGCACAGCACAATGAAGAGAGAGCGCAGGAATGGGTTCAGTCAGAGGAAGAAGTTGGAAGAGAAGAGAGGGTGGATGAGGGGAGCAAGGGTCAGTGGGGACAAGTGGGAATGGCAGGTTGCATGCAGGTCATTTAAACGCCAAGGCTGAAGGAATTGACTCCATGTCATCATCACCTGTCTGTCTGGCAACCGGGATGGTGACTTAGCTTGGTTCCCATGGTTAGAATGGTTCCCATCCTAGGCACCCCCATCATGTCCCACTCGTGCTGTGTGGTGTGATCCCCACTGGGTGAGCCTTTTAGGTTGGGACCCCTTTAGATCAGAGGCCTACACTGGAGACTGAGCCAACACTACTTACTGGACTAGATGTATTTAATGCACAAATTCACATTTACTTCCTGCCCCAGACATTTGTTCAACAACACTTTTGCACCATTAAAGTGTTCTGCAGTCGAAGTTCTACAAAATCTCCAAAGGCTAACTAAGTGTGTGTGTGTGTGTGTACATAACACATAACTGATTTTCAATCCAACACTTTCAACCCTCCCCCCCAGAGAAAAAGCTTTCAGGTGGAACTGAAAAGCCTTCACCATTGGAACTGTTGGATTGAAAATCAGTTGTGTTACCACTGTGTTTATTTCCTTAGTTACTTTCTCTGTTGTGTTTATGCCTTAATGTCCCAGGATTAACAAAGATCTTCTCAGAAACTAAAAGTCCACATTTAGGAGTTCACTGTTATAATCATAACAGAATGGAATTCAAAGTAAAGAAGCTCCTTAAAAGCCGAAGTTGTAAGATAAAAAAGCAGGTGTCTTGAAAAGCTTCATGCAGCATAAAGTGTGTTGTCAAACTAGGCTTGGCAGTCTTAAGGAATTCATTGTTCTTCAGAGTGCTCCGTTATGGTCAGGGCTTCATACAGAAATGTGATGTATTTTAAGATGGTGACAACAACTAAGGTAGAAATTTGAACACAAACTCATCACCTAAACGTTCTGTATTTACCTCGATTCATTCATTTGGTGGATGTCAACACATGACTCTCTGTTGGAAAGTGAATCGAACCTCTCTGAAGAGATCCTCATGGTCTAAATAATGTGTGAGTGTGAAACCCTTGTCTATCACTTTGACTTGGAGGTTAAGATGTCAATAATAATAACTATTTTGCATTTCTACTACTCATACTAAGACCCTGAGTTTTTCTTAACCATGGGAGAGTTATCAACTAGGGCCTGACGTTTTCTTTGGTGGACAACTCAGGCTCCTACCCATACGATCTGCTCTCAGTATACTGTATGAATCTGTTAATGTCACTTTGGGGGAGAATATTATTAAAATACAAGCATTAATAGAACATTTGCAGTGTATCCCACCTGCGTATTATATGGGTTGTTCGTCTTCTAGTATGTCATATCAGGAGCACCTTTTCAACTTAACACCACAAGACTGCCAGTAGACTGCGAAGCCTATCAAAAATGTATTGCTACCATTTTTGATCGTTTGGAAAATAAAAAGTCAACAAAACAGTTATCGTTTCTGAGGCATCCTCTTTAAGAGTCTAAAGTAATACGAAATTATGAGAATCCATTTAATGAGAAATCAAAATAAACTCGGCTTTAGTGTTTAAATGGGAGTCTCACCTGGAATCACAGAAATAGTTTTCAATGCTCGGAGAACTCTGAACGTTCTCAGCGCCGAGACATTCCCCAGGTCCACAAATTCTGTTACATATCTGTAACGGGGTAGGATCACACACAGAACAAAACACCATGACAAAAAACACAAACGGTAACACACACAAACCTACAGGTCACACACACGGACGCCAAGTGCACCACACCAGCACCATCACCACCGAAGAAGATGACCGGCAGGAGGAGGGGACACCACAGCGAGAGAGAGTGAGAGAGAGAAGCGTCTATCCCTCCAGGAGAGAGGAGCGAAGGTGGAAGAGTAAACTAAAAGAAACAGAAACAAAACCACACCTAACACTGACCCCAGCAACTCGCCCGCCCACACACACACACATCTGCACAGTCTTACCTGGGATAACAGAAATAGTTTTCAAAGCCCTCAGAACCCTGAACGTACGCAGAGCTGACACATTGCCTAGGTTTACAAACTCTGTTATATACCTGCAGAGTGGATCAGATCACAGTTACTCAGCAGTCGTTCCAGAATGAAAGAGAGAAAGAAGGCAGGATTGTGGTAAATGCCATTTCAATTAAGTCAATTCAGTAAGTAAACTGAAATTACAATTACATTTTTTTGTTATTGAAAATATTTGGAATTTCAGTTTACTTCCTGAACTGACTGAATTGAAACGGAATAGACCCCAACCTTGAAAAAAAAATAAAGGAATAAAAAGGAAGATAGGAAAATACAAAAGAAAGAAAGAAATACACGGTATGGCCCAAAATATTTCAACCAAATGTTTCAAAATGTTACACAGATAAATCAGAGAAAACATATTGTTGTGATAAAATTGGGGCAGGACAATCATTCCTTGCCAAACTCAAACAATTACAATATTTGCATAACTTTCAATCATCAAAATCTCCTTTTACCAAATTCCAAAACGACTGCTATCCCTGACCATTGAAATCATCTTCTTTGGTAGGATATTCCCCCCTCTGCAACATGTTGTTTTTAAAGGAGGATACAAGTAGAGGAACCAGATTCTTTTTTTTACGCATCTGTATAAACTCTACATCATTTCAAGGAGCTATCTCACTCTCTAGAATTGAACTAGTTAGCCATCACATGAAAATGGATTCTCTTTCAACAAACCCATGCATATGTGTGTCATTATCATAAAATTCAACATTACAAATATACAGTGCATTCGAAAAGTATTCTAACCCCTTGACTTTTTCCACATTTTCTTACATTACATCCTTATTCTAAAATGTATTAAATATAATTGTTTTCTTATCAATCTACATACAATACCCCATAATGACAAAGCAAAAACAGGTTTTTAGAATTGTTTCAAATGTATTAATACATAAAAAACTGATATCAAATTCAGACCCTTTTCTGTGAGACTTGAAATTGAGCACAGGCGCATCCTGTTTCTATTGGTCATCCTTGAGATGTTTCCACAACTTGATTAGAGTCCACCTGTGGTAAATTCAATTGATTGTATATGATTTGGAAAGGCAAACACCTATCTGTATGTCCCACAGTTGACAGTGCATGTCAGAGCAAAAACCAAGCCATGAGGTCGAAGGAATGGTCCGTAGAGCTTCAAGACAGGATTGTGTCGGGGCACAAATCTGGAGAAGGGTACCAAAAAACTTCTGCAGCATTGAAGGTCCCCAAGAACACAGTGGCCTCCATAATTCTTAAATGGAAGAAGTTTGGAACCGCCAAGACTCTTCCTAGAGCTGGCCGCCCTGCCAAACTGAAAACCGGGGGATTTTGGTCAGAGAGGTGACCAAGAACCCAATGGTCACTCTGACAGAGCTCCAAAGGTCCTCTGTGGAGATGGGAGAACCTTCCAGAAGGACAGCCATCTTTGCAGAACTCCACCAATCAAGCCTTTATGGTAGAGTGGCCAGACAGAAGCCACTCCTCAGTAAAAGGCACATGACACCCGCTTGGAGTTTGCCAAAAGGCACCTAAAGGACTCTCAGACCATGAGAAACGAGATTCTGTGGTCTGATGAAACCAAGATTGAACTATTTGGCCTGAATGTCAAGCATCACATCTGCAGGAAACCTGGCACCATCCCGAGGGTAAAGCATGGCGATGGCAGCATCATGGTGTGGGGATGTTTATCAGCAACAGGGACTGGAAGACTAGTCAGGACCGAGGGAAAGATGAAAGGAGCAAAGTACAGAGAGATCCTTGATGAAAACCTGCTCCAGAGCACTCAGGACCTCAGACTAGGGTGAAAGTTCACCTTCCAACAGGACAATGACCCTAAGCACACAGTGAAGACAATGCAGGAGTGGCTTTTGGACAAGTCTGGACAATGTCCTTGAGTGACCCAGCCAGAGCCCGGACTTGAACCTGATCGAACATCTCTGGAAAGACTTGAAAGTAGCTTTGCAGCATCGCTCCCCATCCAACCTGACAGAGCTTGAGAGGATCTGCAGAGAAGAATGGGAGAAACTCCCCAAATACAGGCGTGCCAAGCTTGTAGAGTCATACCCAAGAAGAAGGCTGTAATAGCTGCCAAAGATGCTTCAACCAAGTACTGAGTAAAAGGTCTGAACACTTATGTAAATGTGAAATTTCAGTAGCTTTCTTTTAAATACATTTCCAAAAATATATAAAAACCTGTTTTTGCTTCATCATTATTGGGTATTGTATGTAGATTGATGAGGGGGAAAAAACCATTGAATCCATTTTACAATAAGGGTAACGTAACAAAATTGGGAAAAAGTCTGGGTCTGAATACTTTCTGAATGCACTGTACCTGTACTAACATATACTGTATGTCCTATTGACTGAATGATTCAGTTGAATTAATTATATTTTGCGGAATTAATATTTGGAGATGCTTCATCATCTTGGATTATTTTGCATGATTTGCAAAATTCTCTGGTGTGGAATGTACTGCCTGGCCCAACCCTGTCACCCTGGTAGAGATGGTAGTGCAGAGAAAGATTGAGGTGTAGAGAGAGGAATATTGGGAGGAGGTGGACTACTTACGCCATAGAGATCACCATGAAGTCCAGCCAGTTCCATGGATCTCGTAGAAAAGTGAACCCGTCTATACAAAAGCCTCGCGCCACAATCTTGGTAAGTGATTCGAAGGTGTAGATACCTGTGAAGGTATACCTAGAGCACAATAAGACGAGAGACAGTGAAAGGGTGAGATATGTGAATAAATGCGTATTTGTTCATAAATGTGTTCTAAACAGTTTATGAATGTACATAGGGAGTTATAAATCAATACTTACTCTACTATCTTGTTCCATTCTGGAGGATCACTAAATGTCATGAAAACACAGTTGGTCAAAATGGTGCTCATGATGATCATACTGAATACCGTAACAGGGAAGAGAGTTAAGAAAAGGTTGATGACCATATAAACTCCACCACCCATCAACATACGGTAGGAACATAGTTGAATATACTGTGAGATACTCTACAATGACACAGTTCATCCATTATTTTAATTTTTAAATTTTAACCCTTTTTTCTCCGCAATTTAGATCTTGTCTCATCACTGCAACTCCCCAACGGGCTCGAGAGGCAAAGGTCAAGTCATGCTTCCTCCGAAACATGACCCGCCTCAAACGGAGGAAACACCGTTTAACTGATGACCGAGGTCAGCCTGCAGGTGCCTAGCCCGCCACAAGGAGTTGCTAGAGCGCGATGAGCCAAGAAAAGCCCCCTCGACCAAACCCTCCCCTAACCCGGATGACGCTGGGCCAATTGTGCACCGCCCTATGGGACTCCCAATCACGGCCAGTTGTGATACAGCCTGGGATCGAACCCAGGTCTGTAGTGCCGCCTCTAGCACTGCGATGCAGTGGCCCTATCCATTAAATATTTAACGAGATGTGAATCCAGGGTATCCGGATAAGGGAGGGAAGATTTTTCCGGACAGTGTGGGTCACAAGATCCAGATCAATGCACAAGGATGATTTGGCCTGTATCACCTCTCTCTCACCTTCTCTGATTCTTCAACCAATCAAAAGAAAACATCACAATCACTAGCTCCTTCAACCTTAATATTATGTACAGTACATTGCAGAAGTACATGTACATGCTCTGTCATTTCCCCATGATAAACAACAAAATCATAATTTCAAAGCAAGACAATGCACCACTTGAAAGGATATGAGTGTATCAAAATCTTAATTGCTATTCGCCTAAAGAGACTAAAAGGGCTGATGACGTACAAGGAGTCCGTGGCGTGGAAGCGGAAGATGGTTTTCCCTTTGTTTAGGACTATAAACGTCTGGAGAGAGAGAGAGAGAGAGAGAGAGAGAGAGAGAGAGAGAGAGAGAGAGAGAGAGAGAGAGAGAGAGAGAGAGAGAGAGAGAGAGAGCGATGCATTAACAAGAGCAATACAAGGCATGACACATACGGGACATGTAGAAAAGAAAAGCTGCACAATCTCATGGCTCCGATGTAAATATGCTGCCTTCATCAGGGTTTCATGACACATACAGTGCATCCCATGCTGAGATAACAGAAATGGGAAGTCATGACTAAGGTACACTAAGCTGACTGTTCATTGGCTGATCTGATCTCTGAGTCACTGCAGGCCTCATCTCGGAGTCACAGGACACACAAGGTGGCTCCACTCATTTTATGGAACTTGCTGCTTCAGTTTTCCATGCCCATTCACTACAAGAAGAATTCTGGTGTATTATGACCACAAGTAGTTTTCAAGTTTAAACCCACTTTAACATGGCACCATAAGGAGTACTCTGTGCATTTCCTCCCAAAAGCAATCAACAAGAGGGTAAACCAATATTTGTAACTTATTTGTTACTGAGATATAAACAGGGTATATCCTAAGATGTGCTGACCGTGTGTTTTATGCACATACTAGGGCACAGGCTGAACAGCAAAGGCAACCACAACATCTTCTCTCATTATAGAACAGTAAGGCAGAGAATTCTGATTCTTTAGTAATTTGCATACTTTTTAGCCAGTAGTTCTCAAAGTAAAATTGCTTACAATGTCAGACAGGTGCAGATATATGCACCACGTCAAGGCTCTCTCTCTCTCCTGTGTGTGTGTATCTTGCTAGTGAAGGGCTGAAGCTCTTTGGCTAGAACTTGAATTGCTAGGGAGCTGGCCCTCTTGGGGGAAATGTAGGGAAAACAGTCACTTTCAAAGTAGGGATTTTGTGGCTAGTTGAGGTGAAATTAATTCTGCTCATAGATTGTGCATGAATGAACTACACATTGACATATCCAGCCCAAAGCAGGAGGTTTAAAAAATACTTAGTACTCGGCAAAGTTCCAGAGCATGTCTTTAAGTCAACCATGACCTTTAGTCTCTTCCACTAAAGCACATGCACATGCCTCTTTTACTAATGAGAAGACATAATTCACAACTATTACGGAATGTGTGAAAAATATGAAATGGAATTCAATGACCAGGTCTGAATAGCCTAATAACTAAAAAACTTCAAATGTCGTTAAGTTTTTCAACATTTCAAAAAGTACTTTGCACTATCTAACTACTGTACCACTTCCAGTTAGAGTAACTAAGAGCCCCTGACTGACGGTGACAGTCAGATATCCCAGTGTTTGTGTCTGTTCCTTCCTGTGTTCCTCTCCCCTCTCTCCAGTCTGTGGCCAAATAGTTGTCTTCTTCTCCCAGCTTAAAGCTCTTACTGGAAAAGAACTGCAAACGCTGCCATCGATCAAGCCAAGATCTGCTGACTCCAGCCTCTCAACAACCACTCCCCATCCCATAAACAGGCCCGGGCCAAGTGGGGCTGGGCTGGCTGTGGTGAGGTTAGGCCCAGAGTTCTGAGAGAAGGAGTGTGTGTGTGTGTGTGTGTGTGTGTGTGTGTGTGTGTGTGTGTGTGTGTGTGTGTGTGTGTGTGTGTGTGTGTGTGTGTGTGTGTGTGTGTGTGTGTGTGTGTGTGTGTGTGTGTGTGTGTGGTGGGGGGGCTGTATGCGATTGCATTTATGTATGAGCGCCCACGTGTGTGTTTGTGTACATGCACGCTTGTATGTGGGTGTGTGTGTGCACAGGGAGTGAGAGGAAAGAGACATCACAGCAGAAGCGTGACCAGTAGACAATCAGCCGTACTGTTAATTATAAGTGCCTACATGAACTTTTCCGGCTCCACTTCATTCATTAGTCCTGTTCCCAACCACACCCAGAGAGACAGAGAGAGAGAGAGAGGTGCTACGTAACACATGAGTCCAGATGATCAGATGATCTCTGCAGTACCTTCCTACTGTACAGTACAGTACAGTATTACACTCCACAGCAGTTGTGAGACTAGGGGAGAATATATAGGTCAGTATACCGCACCCCACGCAACATAGGCCAACACGCATAGATTTAAACACTAAAACATCTCAGCTCACCATACTACACACTGAACACAGATACAGCCCGATTCACATACAGTCAAACAACACATTAAAAACTAAACTGTTCACATGGCATGCACAACAAACAGACACATACACATTCAGAGAAAGAATCCACACCTACAAAGACATACAGTAGAGACCCCAAAAAGGACTTCAGACAAACTCTCTCTCTCTCACACACACACACACACACACACACACACACACACACACACACACACACACACACACACACACACACACACACACACACACACACACACACACACACACACACACACACACACACACACACAGACTGGGACTGTCCGTTTGTCACACAGTCCAAGGGAAACACTGGCAAGGAGCGGCTGGGCAACAAGACAGAGGTGTCCTGAGACAGGAGTGTCCTGAAAGCTAATTAGATTAAAGTAGCGAGTGGTGGCTGCAGAGCAGTCTGGGGAAAGACTAAATGTATTCTCTATCTGCATTACAACACTCCTCACTCTCCCCTGATCCCTCGCTCTCTCCTTCCCTAAGTATTTCTTCCTCTCCTTTCTTTTTGACCATAAACTAGCCAAATAGCTAGGCTAACTCAAATCCTCACCATTTCTTCCTGTCAGAAAAAATTGTCTGCCTCTATCATTTACCCCAATCATTGTCTGCTGTAGGTTAAACTTAGGCCCAGGTACAAATTAGGGCTACAGCAAAAATCTAACGTTCAAAGAAATGTGGGGAGTCAAATGTTGCTATGACAGAAGAGACGTGTAATGAGTGGCCTGCTCTGCTCATTGTCAACATGGCCACAGATTTGGTTCCTATAGCCTCAAGTTAGGTGTATGTGTTCCCTCTGGTTGTCCTGATCTTCAACTCCTCCCTCCCTCTCTCTCTTTCTTCCCTCCTTCCCTGGGGAGTGAAGGCCACTTTTACTTCAGACCCTCTGAAGACATAGCTTTAGTTTAGGACACACAGGTAAGCCTCTGTTTGCATGGCTCTAATAGTCTTATTGGCACCAAATGGTTACATTCCAATGTCATTAATCATATTAAATGTGATGAAAGAATCATATTAATCTTATCTACTGCTATCAGCCAGGAATAGTCATTAATATTCTGATAGGCCTTTGATTCACTGACATTATTGAGCCATAATAACTACAGATTCTCAATACAATATTTCATTGGACCAATCTGTAGAGATTTTCCCAGTTCGCTGACATCTGCAGTTATTTGCTCCCGAACAGTTTTCATTTTGTGATGACACATCATACACACACACTGACATACACACATGCATGCACACACACCCCATACATTGGATTCGTCGCTAATATGCTAGGCCTGTGTTTCAATTTAGGTCATCCACTATGGCATACTGCAATCAACGTACATACAGAATCATAATTCAATTGTAAAGGGTATGTCTGTAAGCTGTATGGATGTGGAGAGAGAGAAGGGAGAGAATCTGCTATTGATTACACTAACTGGCTACTGTATATGGCTGTGGTCACACAGACAGAGAGACAGAGAGAGAGAGAAGGAAGGAAGGAAGGAAGGAAGGAAGGAAGGAAGGAAGGAAGGAAGGAAGGAAGGAAGGAAGGAAGGAAGGAAGGAAGGAAGGAAGGAAGGAAGGAAGGAAGGAAGGAAGGAAGGAAGGAAGGAAGGAAGGAAGGAAGGAAGGAGATGTAGCCTATAGGAGGATAGGAGCCAGGACATAGTGAGGTGCCCCATTACTATGGAGAGGAGAGTAGGCTAACTGGCCTACGATTCCCGGATATATTGAAGTGGGCCAATACATATAAACTGATTGATGCATGAGTGTGCTGGACCCACTGTGTGATAATCAAAGGCACGCTTCACATGCATAAACACACACCATCACACAGTATATAGACTTTCTTTTTTTCTACTGTGTCATTGACTTGTTTATTGTGTTATTGGCTTGTTTATTGTTTATTCCATGTGTAACTTTGTGTTGTTGTCTGTGTAACACTGCTTTACTTTATCTTGGCCAGGTCGCAGTTGCCAGAACCTGTTCTCAACTAGCTTACATGGTTAAATAAAAAATCAAATAAACACAGTGGCACAGGTCCTATACTAGTACACACACAGGCATGTAGTCCCACTGATCTAAATACTAGTACTCACACAGGAATGTAGTCCCACTGATCTAAATACTAGTACACACACAGGAATGTAGTCCCACTGAACTAAATACTAGTACACACACGGGAATGCAGTCCCACTGATCTAAATACTAGTACACACACAGGAATGCAGTCCCACTGATCTAAATACTAGTACACACACAGGAATGTAGTCCCACTGATCTAAATACTAGTACACACACATGAATGCAGTCCCACTGATCTAAATACTAGTACACACACAGGAATGCAGTCCCACTGATCTAAATACTAGTACACACACAGGAATGTAGTCCCACTGATCTAAATACTAGTACACACACAGGAATGCAGTCCCACTGATCTAAATACTAGTACACACACAGGAATGTAGTCCCACTGATCTAAATACTGGTACACACACAGGAATGCAGTCCCACTGATATAAATACTGGTACACACACAGGAATGTAGTCCCACTGATCTAAAAACTAGTACACACACAGGAATGTAGTCCCACTGAACTAAATACAAGTACAAACACAGGAATGCAGTCCCACTGATCTAAATACTGGTAAACACACAGGAATGTAGTCCCACTGATCTAAATACTAGTACACACACAGGAATGTAGTCCCATCGATCTAAATACTGGTAAACATACAGGAATGTAGTCCCACTGATCTAAATACTATTACACACACAGGAATGCAGTCCCACTGATCTAAATACTAGTACACACACAGGAATGTAGTCCCACTGATCTAAATACTAGTACACACAGGAATGTAGTCCCACTGATCTAAATACTAGTACACACACAGGAATGCAGTCCCACTGATCTAAATACTAGTACACACACAGAAATGCAGTCCCACTGAACTAAATACTAGTACACGTACAGGAATGCAGTCCCACTGATCTAAATACTGATAAACACACAGGAATGTAGTCCCACTGATCTAAATACTAGTACACACACAGAAATGCAGTCCCACTGAACTAAATACTAGTACACACACAGGAATGTAGTCCCACTGATCTAAATACTGGTACACACACAGGAATGCAGTCCCACTGATCTAAATACTGGTACACACACAGGAATGTAGTCCCACTGATCTAAATACTAGTAAACACACAGGAATGTAGTCCCACTGATCTAAATACTAGTACACACACAGGAATGTAGTCCCACTGATCTAAATACTAGTACACACACAGGAATGCAGTCCCACTGATCTAAATACTAGTACACACACAGGAATGCAGTCCCACTGATCTAAATACTAGTACACACACAGGAATGTAGTCCCACTGATCTAAATACTAGTACACACACAGGAATGCAGTCCCACTGATCTAAATACTAGTACACACACAGGAATGTAGTCCCACTGATCTAAATACTGGTACACACACAGGAATGCAGTCCCACTGATCTAAATACTGGTACACACACAGGAATGTAGTCCCACTGATCTAAATACTAGTAAACACACAGGAATGTAGTCCCACTGATCTAAATACTAGTAAACACACAGGAATGTAGTCCCACTGATCTAAATACTAGTACACACACAGGAATGCAGTCCCACTGATCTAAATACTAGTACACACACAGGAATGTAGTCCCACTGATCTAAATACTGGTACACACACAGGAATGCAGTCCCACTGATCTAAATACTAGTACACACACAGGAATGCAGTCCCACTGATCTAAATACTGGTACACACACAGGAATGCAGTCCCACTGATATAAATACGAGTACACACACAGGAATATAGTCCCACTGATCTAAATACTAGTACACACACGGGAATGCAGTCCCACTGATCTAAATACTAGTACACACACAGGAATGCAGTCCCACTGATCTAAATACTGGTACACACACAGGAATGCAGTCCCACTGATATAAATACGAGTACACACACAGGAATATAGTCCCACTGATCTAAATACTAGTACACACACGGGAATGCAGTCCCACTGAACTAAATACTAGTAAACACACAGGAATGCAATCCCACTGATCTAAATACTAGTACACACACAGGAATGTAGTCCCACTGATCTAAATACTAGTACACACACAGGAATGTAGTCCCACTGATCTAAATACTAGTACACACACAGGAATGTAGTCCCACTGATCTAAATACTAGTACACACACAGGAATGTAGTCCCACTGATCTAAATACTAGTACACACACAGGAATGCAGTCCCACTGATCTAAATACTAGTACACACACAGGAATGTAGTCCCACTGAACTAAATACTAGTACACACACGGGAATGCAGTCCCACTGATCTAAATACTAGTACACACACAGGAATGTAGTCCCACTGATCTAAATACTAGTAAACACACAGGAATGCAGTCCCACTGATCTAAATACTAGTACACACACAGGAATGTAGTCCCACTGATCTAAATACTAGTACACACACAGGAATGCAGTCCCACTGATCTAAATACTAGTACACACACAGGAATGCAGTCCCACTGATCTAAATACTAGTACACACACAGGAATGTAGTCCCACTGATCTAAATACTAGTACACACACAGGAATGTAGTCCCACTGTTCTAAATACTAGTACACACACGGGAATGCAGTCCCACTGATCTAAATACTAGTACACACACAGGAATGCAGTCCCACTGATCTAAATACTAGTACACACACAGGAATGTAGTCCCACTGATCTAAATAGTAGTACACACACAGGAATGCAGTCCCACTGATCTAAATACTAGTACACACACAGGAATGCAGTCCCACTGATCTAAATACTAGTACACACACAGGAATGTAGTCCCACTGATCTAAATACTAGTACACACACAGGAATGCAGTCCCACTGATCTAAATACTAGTACACACACAGGAATGTAGTCCCACTGATCTAAATACTGGTACACACACAGGAATGCAGTCCCACTGATATAAATACTGGTACACACACAGGAATGTAGTCCCACTGATCTAAAAACTAGTACACACACAGGAATGTAGTCCCACTGAACTAAATACAAGTACAAACACAGGAATGTAGTCCCACTGATCTAAATACTGGTAAACACACAGGAATGTAGTCCCATCGATCTAAATACTGGTAAACATACAGGAATGTAGTCCCACTGATCTAAATACTATTACACACACAGGAATGCAGTCCCACTGATCTAAATACTAGTACACACACAGGAATGTAGTCCCACTGATCTAAATACTAGTACACACACAGGAATGTAGTCCCACTGATCTAAATACTAGTACACACAGGAATGTAGTCCCACTGATCTAAATACTAGTACACACACAGGAATGCAGTCCCACTGATCTAAATACTAGTACACACACAGAAATGCAGTCCCACTGAACTAAATACTAGTACACGTACAGGAATGCAGTCCCACTGATCTAAATACTGATAAACACACAGGAATGTAGTCCCACTGATCTAAATACTAGTACACACACAGAAATGCAGTCCCACTGAACTAAATACTAGTACACACACAGGAATGCAGTGCCACTGATCTAAATACTAGTACACACACAGGAATGCAGTCCCACTGATCTAAATACTAGTACACACACAGGAATGCAGTCCCACTGATCTAAATACTAGTACACACACAGGAATGCAGTCCCACTGATCTAAATACTAGTACACACACAGGAATGTAGTCCCACTGATCTAAATACTAGTACACACACAGGAATGCAGTCCCACTGATCTAAATACTAGTACACACACAGGAATGTAGTCCCACTGATCTAAATACTGGTACACACACAGGAATGCAGTCCCACTGATCTAAATACTGGTACACACACAGGAATGTAGTCCCACTGATCTAAAAACTAGTACACACACAGGAATGTAGTCCCACTGAACTAAATACAAGTACACACACAGGAATGCAGTCCCACTGATCTAAATACTGGTAAACACACAGGAATGTAGTCCCACTGATCTAAATACTAGTACACACACAGGAATGTAGTCCCACTGATCTAAATACTAGTACACACAGGAATGTAGTCCCACTGATCTAAATACTAGTACACACACAGGAATGCAGTCCCACTGATCTAAATACTAGTACACACACAGAAATGCAGTCCCACTGAACTAAATACTAGTACACACACAGGAATGCAGTCCCACTGATCTAAATACTAGTACACACACAGGAATGCAGTCCCACTGAACTAAATACTAGTACACACACAGGAATGCAGTCCCACTGATCTAAATACTAGTACACGTACAGGAATGCAGTCCCACTGATCTAAATACTGATAAACACACAGGAATGTAGTCCCACTGATCTAAATACTAGTACACACACAGAAATGCAGTCCCACTGAACTAAATACTAGTACACACACAGGAATGCAGTCCCACTGATCTAAATACTAGTACACACACAGGAATGCAGTCCCACTGAACTAAATACTAGTACACACACAGGAATGTAGTCCCACTGATCTAAATACTACTACACACACAGGAATGCAGTCCCACTGATCTAAATACTAGTACACACACAGGAATGCAGTCCCACTGATCTAAATACTAGTACACACACAGGAATGTAGTCCCACTGATCTAAATACTAGTACACACACAGGAATGCAGTCCCACTGATCTAAATACTAGTACACACACAGGAATGTAGTCCCACTGATCTAAATACTGGTACACACACAGGAATGCAGTCCCACTGATCTAAATACTGGTACACACACAGGAATGTAGTCCCACTGATCTAAAAACTAGTACACACACAGGAATGTAGTCCCACTGAACTAAATACAAGTACACACACAGGAATGCAGTCCCACTGATCTAAATACTGGTAAACACACAGGAATGTAGTCCCACTGATCTAAATACTAGTACACACACAGGAATGTAGTCCCATCGATCTAAATACTGGTAAACATACAGGAATGTAGTCCCACTGATCTAAATACTATTACACACACAGGAATGCAGTCCCACTGATCTAAATACTAGTACACACACAGGAATGTAGTCCCACTGATCTAAATACTAGTACACACACAGGCATGTAGTCCCACTGATCTAAATACTAGTACACACACAGGAATGCAGTCCCACTGATCTAAATACTAGTACACACACAGAAATGCAGTCCCACTGAACTAAATACTAGTACACGTACAGGAATGCAGTCCCACTGATCTAAATACTGATAAACACACAGGAATGTACTCCCACTGATCTAAATACTAGTACACACACAGAAATGCAGTCCCACTGAACTAAATACTAGTACACACACAGGAATGCAGTCCCACTGATCTAAATACTAGTACACACACAGGAATGCAGTCCCACTGAACTAAATACTAGTACACATACAGGAATGCAGTCCCACTGATCTAAATACTGATAAACACACAGGAATGTAGTCCCACTGATCTAAATACTAGTACACACACAGGAATGTAGTCCCACTGAACTAAATACTAGTACACACACAGGAATGCAGTCCCACTGATCTAAATACTAGTACACACACAGGAATGCAGTGCCACTGATCTAAATACTAGTACACACACAGGAATGCAGTCCCACTGAACTAAATACTAGTACACATACAGGAATGCAGTCCCACTGATCTAAATACTAGTACACAGACAGGAATGCAGTCCCACTGATCTAAATACTAGTACACACACAGGAATGTAGTCCCACTGAACTAAATACTAGTACACACACAGGAATGCAGTCCCACTGATCTAAAAACTAGTACACACACAGGAATGTAGTCCCACTGAACTAAATACAAGTACACACACAGGAATGCAGTCCCACTGATCTAAATACTGGTAAACACACAGGAATGTAGTCCCACTGATCTAAATACTAGTACACACACAGGAATGTAGTCCCACTGATCTAAATACTAGTACACACAGGAATGTAGTCCCACTGATCTAAATACTAGTACACACACAGGAATGCAGTCCCACTGATCTAAATACTAGTACACACACAGAAATGCAGTCCCACTGAACTAAATACTAGTACACACACAGGAATGCAGTCCCACTGATCTAAATACTAGTACACACACAGGAATGCAGTCCCACTGAACTAAATACTAGTACACACACAGGAATGCAGTCCCACTGATCTAAATACTAGTACACGTACAGGAATGCAGTCCCACTGATCTAAATACTGATAAACACACAGGAATGTAGTCCCACTGATCTAAATACTAGTACACACACAGAAATGCAGTCCCACTGAACTAAATACTAGTACACACACAGGAATGCAGTCCCACTGATCTAAATACTAGTACACACACAGGAATGCAGTCCCACTGAACTAAATACTAGTACACACACAGGAATGTAGTCCCACTGATCTAAATACTACTACACACACAGGAATGCAGTCCCACTGATCTAAATACTAGTACACACACAGGAATGCAGTCCCACTGATCTAAATACTAGTACACACACAGGAATGTAGTCCCACTGATCTAAATACTAGTACACACACAGGAATGCAGTCCCACTGATCTAAATACTAGTACACACACAGGAATGTAGTCCCACTGATCTAAATACTGGTACACACACAGGAATGCAGTCCCACTGATCTAAATACTGGTACACACACAGGAATGTAGTCCCACTGATCTAAAAACTAGTACACACACAGGAATGTAGTCCCACTGAACTAAATACAAGTACACACACAGGAATGCAGTCCCACTGATCTAAATACTGGTAAACACACAGGAATGTAGTCCCACTGATCTAAATACTGGTAAAAATACAGGAATGTAGTCCCACTGATCTAAATACTATTACACACACAGGAATGCAGTCCCACTGATCTAAATACTAGTACACACACAGGAATGTAGTCCCACTGAACTAAATACTAGTACACACACAGGAATGCAGTCCCACTGATCTAAATACTAGTACACACACAGGAATGCAGTGCCACTGATCTAAATACTGGTAAACATACAGGAATGTAGTCCCACTGATCTAAATACTATTACACACACAGGAATGCAGTCCCACTGATCTAAATACTAGTACACACACAGGAATGTAGTCCCACTGATCTAAATACTAGTACACACACAGGCATGTAGTCCCACTGATCTAAATACTAGTACACACACAGGAATGCAGTCCCACTGATCTAAATACTAGTACACACACAGGAATGCAGTCCCACTGAACTAAATACTAGTACACGTACAGGAATGCAGTCCCACTGATCTAAATACTGATAAACACACAGGAATGTACTCCCACTGATCTAAATACTAGTACACACACAGAAATGCAGTCCCACTGAACTAAATACTAGTACACACACAGGAATGCAGTCCCACTGATCTAAATACTAGTACACACACAGGAATGCAGTCCCACTGAACTAAATACTAGTACACATACAGGAATGCAGTCCCACTGATCTAAATACTGATAAACACACAGGAATGTAGTCCCACTGATCTAAATACTAGTACACACACAGGAATGTAGTCCCACTGAACTAAATACTAGTACACACACAGGAATGCAGTCCCACTGATCTAAATACTAGTACACACACAGGAATGCAGTGCCACTGATCTAAATACTAGTACACACACAGGAATGCAGTCCCACTGAACTAAATACTAGTACACATACAGGAATGCAGTCCCACTGATCTAAATACTAGTACACAGACAGGAATGCAGTCCCACTGATCTAAATACTAGTACACACACAGGAATGTAGTCCCACTGAACTAAATACTAGTACACACACAGGAATGCAGTCCCACTGATCTAAATACTAGTACACACACAGGAATGCAGTGCCACTGATCTAAATACTAGTACACACACAGGAATGCAGTCCCACTGATCTAAATACTAGTACACACAGGAATGCAGTCCCACTGATCTAAATACTAGTACACACACAGGAATGCAGTCCCACTGATCTAAATACTAGTACACACACAGGAATGTAGTCCCACTGATCTAAATACTAGTACACACACAGGAATGCAGTCCCACTGATCTAAATACTAGTACACACACAGGAATGCAGTCCCACTGATCTAAATACTAGTACACACACAGGAATGTAGTCCCACTGATCTAAATACTAGTACACACACAGGAATGCAGTCCCACTGATCTAAATACTAGTACACACACAGGAATGCAGTCCCACTGATCTAAATACTAGTACACACACAGGAATGTAGTCCCACTGATCTAAATACTAGTACACACACAGGAATGCAGTCCCACTGATCTAAATACTAGTACACACACAGGAATGCAGTCCCACTGATCTAAATACTAGTACACACACAGGAATGTAGTCCCACTGATCTAAATACTAGTACACACACAGGAATGCAGTCCCACTGATCTAAATACTAGTACACACACAGGAATGCAGTCCCACTGATCTAAATACTAGTACACACACAGGAATGTAGTCCCACTGATCTAAATACTAGTACACACACAGGAATGCAGTCCCACTGATCTAAATACTAGTACACACACAGGAATGTAGTCCCACTGATCTAAATACTAGTACACACACAGGAATGCAGTCCCACTGATCTAAATACTAGTACACACACAACAATGCAGTCCCACTGATCTAAATACTAGTACACACACGGGAATGTAGTCCCACTGATCTAAATACTAGTACACACACAGGAATGTAGTCCCACTGATCTAAATACTAGTACACACACAGGAATGCAGTCCCACTGATCTAAATACTAGTACACACACAGAAATGCAGTCCCACTGATCTAAATACTAGTACACACACAGGAATGTAGTCCCACTGATCTAAATACTAGTACACACACAGGAATGTAGTCCCACTGATCTAAATACTAGTACACACACAGGAATGTAGTCCCACTGATCTAAATACTAGTACACACACAGGAATGCAGTCCCACTGATCTAAATACTGGTACACACACAGGAATGTAGTCCCACTGATCTAAATACTAGTACACAGACAGGAATGTAGTCCCACTGATCTAAATACTAGTACACACACAGGAATGTAGTCCCACTGATCTAAATACTAGTACACAGACAGGAATGTAGTCCCACTGATCTAAATACTAGTACACACACAGAAATGCAGTCCCACTGAACTAAATACTAGTACACACACAGGAATGCAGTCCCACTGATCTAAATACTAGTACACACACAGAAATGCAGTCCCACTGAACTAAATACTAGTACACAGACAGGAATGTAGTCCCACTGATCTAAATACTAGTACACACACAGGAATGCAGTCCCACTGATCTAAATACTAGTACACACACAGAAATGCAGTCCCACTGAACTAAATACTAGTACACACACAGGAATGTAGTCCCACTGATCTAAATACTAGTACACATACAGGAATGCAGTCCCACTGATCTAAATACTGATAAACACACAGGAATGTAGTCCCACTGATCTAAATACTAGTACACACACAGGAATGTAGTCCCACTGATCTAAATACTAGTACACACACAGGAATGTAGTCCCACTGATCTAAATACTAGTGCACACACAGGAATGCAGTCCCACTGATCTAAATACTAGTACACACACAGGAATGCAGTCCCACTGATCTAAATACTAGTACACACACAGGAATGCAGTCCCACTGATCTAAATACTAGTACACTGACAGGAATGCAGTCCCACTGATCTAAATACTAGTACACACACAGGAATGTAGTCCCACTGAACTAAATACTAGTACACACACAGGAATGCAGTCCCACTGATCTAAATACTAGTACACACACAGGAATGCAGTCCCACTGATCTAAATACTAGTACACACAGGAATGCAGTCCCACTGATCTAAATACTAGTACACACACAGGAATGCAGTCCCACTGATCTAAATACTAGTACACACACAGGAATGCAGTCCCACTGATCTAAATACTGGTACACACACAGGAATGCAGTCCCACTGATCTAAATACTAGTACACACACAGGAATGTAGTCCCACTGATCTAAATACTAGTACACACACAGGAATGTAGTCCCACTGATCTAAAAACTAGTACACACACAGGAATGTAGTCCCACTGATCTAAATACTAGTACACACACAGGTATGCAGTCCCACTGATCTAAATACTAGTACACACACAGGAATGCAGTCCCACTGATCTAAATACTAGTACACACACAATGCAAACGGAATGTCTCATGACGGATTTGCTGCAAAGCTACTGCAAGTTTCATCAGCCACAATAGAAGCTTTGAAGAGAAATACATATGCAGGAATAGGAGGCAGAATGCAGCTGCAGAGACAACCAAAGAGATGGAGAGGAAGGATGGAGGGGGAGAGGCATGCATTGGAGCAGTGAGAGAGGGATGTGGAGGGGGCATGCAGGGATACAGGGACAGCAGCAAAGACAGACAAAGAGAGAGGGAGCAAAATAAGGAGACAGAGAGAGATAGGAATGGGGGCACGCAGTGGAGGAGAAAGAGAGAGATAGAGAGAGGGAAATGAGGGGGTGGAGGGGGAGAGGGAGGAATGCAGGAGAAAAACCTGAGAGCTGCAGAGGGGAGAGAGCCATAGCAGAGATGGATGGCTAGATGTAGGGAGGGAGGGAGTGAGGAGAGGGATGGGTAGATGTAGGGAGGGGGTTGATGAGGGGATGGGTAGATGTAGGGGGAGGGAGGGGGAGGGAGGGAGGGAGGGGGAGGGAGGGAGGTAGGGAGGGAGGGAGGGAGGGAGGGAGGGGAGGGAGGGAGGGAGGGAGGGAGGGAGGGAGGGAGGGAGGGAGGGAGGGATGGGTAGATGTAGGGAGGGAGGGAGTGAGGAGAGGGATGGGTAGATGTAGGGAGGGAGGGAGGGAGGGAGGAGAGGGGTGGGTAGATGTAGGGAGGGAGGGAGTGAGGAGAGGGATGGGTAGATGGAGGGAGGAGAAGGATGGGTAGATGTAGGGAGGGAGGGAGGGAGGGAGGGAGGGAGGGGGGAGGGAGGGAGGGAGGGAGGGAGGGAGGGAGGGAGGGAGGGAGGGAGGGAGGGAGGGAGGGAGGGAGGGAGGGAGGGAGGGAGGGAGGGAGGAGAGGGATGGGTAGATGTAGGGAGGGAGGGAGGGAGGAGAGGGATGGTAGATATAGGGAGGGAGGGAGTGAGGATAGGGATGGCTAGATGTAGGGAGGGAGGGAGTGAGGAGAGGGATGGGTAGATGGAGGGAGGAGAGGGATGGGTAGATTTAAGGAGGGAGGGAGGGAGGGAGGGAGGGAGGGAGGGAGGGAGGGAGGGAGGGAGGGAGGGAGGGAGGGAGGGAGGGAGGGAGGGAGGGAGGGAGGAGACGGATGGGTAGATGTAGGGAGGGAGGGAGGAGCGGGATGGTAGATGTAGGGAGGGAGGGGGAGGGAGGGAGGGAGGGAGGGAGGGAGGGAGGGGGAGGGAGGGAGGGAGGGAGGGAGTGTGGGAGGGGTAGATGTAGGGAGGGAGGGAGGAGGAGAGGGATGGGTAGATGTAGGGAGGGAGGGAGTGAGGAGAGGGATGGGTAGATGTAGGGAGGGAGGGAGGGAGGAGAGGGGTGGGTAGATGTAGGGAGGGAGGGAGTGAGGAGAGGAATGGGTAGATTTAAGGAGGGAGGGAGGGAGGGAGGGAGGGAGGGAGGGAGGGAGGGAGGGAGGGAGGGAGGGAGGGAGGGAGGGAGGGAGGGAGGGAGGGAGGGAGGGAGGGAGGGAGGGATGGGTAGATGTAGGGAGGGAGGGAGGGAGGAGAGGGATGGGTAGATGTAGGGAGGGAGGGAGGGAGGAGAGGGATGGGTAGATGTAGGGAGGGAGGGAGGAGAGGGATGGTAGATATAGGGAGAGAGGGAGTGAGGATAGGGATGGCTAGATGTAGGGAGGGAGGGAGTGAGGAGAGGGATGGGTAGATGGAGGGAGGAGAGGGAGGGAGGGAGGGAGGGAGGGAGGGAGGGAGGGAGGGGAGGGAGGGAGGGAGGGAGGGAGGGAGGGAGGGAGGGAGAGGAGAGGAGAGGGATGGGTAGATGTAGGGAGGGAGGGAGGGAGGGAGGGAGGGAGGGAGGGAGGGAGGGAGGGAGGGAGGGAGGGAGGGAGGGAGGAGAGGGATGGGTAGGCAGCATGCAGCAGAGAGAGAAAGACATGACAGAAGGCTAAACGGGAAACAATGGAGAGTAGGTCATTGAGGAAGGGGGAGTAGCCTACCACAGCTGGGGGTGGGGGGGTAATTAGACTGTTCTTTAAACACCTGACTTCAGCCAGGATCAATGACCTTCGCAAACAGAAACACATTCAGTGAGAGAAACCATCGTAAACCCTTGCTAAAACGTTAGCATTAATACATACAGAGATGATGGTCACATTACGGTATACAGCATACATAACCTACTGGCCAGCATTTACGCAACCACATGTACTATAATGCTCACACATCATTATCCAACCACACTACCTCCCTCCCTCGCTCCCTCCCTCCCTCACTTCCTCCCACAATCCCTGATACACATATGTGCTACACTCTTGTAAAAAAGGGTGCTATCTAGAACCTAAAAGGGTTCTTCGACTGTCCCCATAGGAGAACCCTTTGAATAATCCTTTTTGGTTCCAGGTTGAACCCTTCTGGTTTCAAGTAGAACCCTTGTCACAGAGGATTCTACATGTAACCAAAAAGGGTTATCCTACGGGGACAGCCGAAGAACCCATTTTTCTAAGAGTGTATACAGCCAGTCCAACTCCACTGAGTATCAACCCCCTCTAGATGTCCCGTGCGGTGTGCTCCCCCCTCCCCTCCCCTCCCCTCTCCCTCCATCTCTACTCCCCCTCTTCAACTCTCGGCAGTATAGGATGCTGTGTCATCAGACACTAAGGACTCAGACAGACCGCTAAAGCCAAGCCCTTGCTCTAATTTACTACACCTCAGAGAGAGAGAAAGAGGGAGAGAGAGGAAAGTGTGTGTGTCGGGGGGGGTTGACTCTTTAAAATCACAGCCATGGCATGACAGGAAGTGAATAAAGTCCCCAACGTGGGACCTGGCTAAGGTAAATTATATCAGTTTATGAAGGACATATTCTGGATATGTTTTACTCATTCAAACCTACTCACTGTTCCTGTGTGATCAGCATCAGCCATTGGAAATGACCAGTCGGCATGCTACTCACCTAGGTTCATTTGGGGACAGCAGCAGTCTGCCATGCAGAAGAGATGCTGGTTACATCATAGAGATAGAATGACTAGCAGGAGAGACTCTGGTTACATCATAGAGATAGAATGACTAGCAGAAGAGACTCTGGTTACATCATAGAGATAGAATGACTAGCAATAGAGACTCTGGTTACATCATAGAGATAGAATGACTAGCAGAAGAGACTCTGGTTACATCATAGAGATAGAATGACTAGCAATAGAGACTCTGGTTACATCATAGAGATAAAATGAATTGCAATAGAGAGTCTGGTTACATCATAGAGATAGAATGACTTGCAATAGAGACTCTGGTTACATCATAGAGATAGAATGACTAGCAATAGAGACTGGTTACATCATAGAGATAGAATGACTAGCAAGAGAGACTGGTTACATCACAGAGATAGAATGACTAGCGTGAGAAATACTGGTTACATCATAGAGATAGAATGACGAGCAATAGAGACTCTGGTTATATCATAGAGATAGAATGACTAGCAGGAGAGACTCTGGTTACATCATAGAGATAGAATGACTAGCAATAGAGACTCTGGTTACATCATAGAGATAAAATGAATTGCAATAGAGAGTCTGGTTACATCATAGAGATAGAATGACTAGCAAGAGAGACTGGTTACATCACAGAGATAGAATGACTAGCGTGAGAAATACTGGTTACATCATAGAGATAGAATGACTAGCAATAGAGACTCTGGTTACATCATAGAGATAGAATGACTAGCAATAGAGACTCTGGTTACATCATAGAGATAGAATGACTAGCAATAGAGACTCTGGTTACATCATAGAGATAGAATGACTAGCAATAGAGACTCTGGTTACATCATAGAGATAGAATGAGTAGCGTGAGAAATACTGGTTACATCATAGACATAGAATGACTAGCAATAGAGACTCTGGTTACATCATAGAGATAGAATGACTTGCAATAGAGACTCTGGTTACATCATAGAGATAGAATGACTAGCAATAAAGAGTCTGGTTACATCATAGAGATAGAATGACTAGCAATAGAGACTCTGGTTACATCATAGAGATAGAATGACTAGCAATAGAGACTCTGGTTACATCATAGAGATAGAATGACTAGCGTAAGAAATACTGGTTACATCATAGAGATAGAATGACGAGCAATAGAGAGTCTGGTTACATCATAGAGATAGAATGACTAGCAACAGAGACTCTGGTTACATCATAGAGATAGAATGACTAGCAATAAAGAGTCTGGTTACATCATAGAGATAGAATGACTAGCAATAGAGACTCTGGTTACATCATAGAGATAGAATGACTAGCAATAAAGAGTCTGGTTACATCATAGAGATAGAATGACTAGCAATAGAGACTCTGGTTACATCATAGAGATAGAATGACTAGCAATAGAGACTCTGGTTACATCATAGAGATAGAATGACTAGCGTAAGAAATACTGGTTACATCATAGAGATAGAATGACGAGCAATAGAGACTCTGGTTACATCATAGAGATAGAATGACTAGCAAGAGAGACTCTGGTTACATCATAGAGATAGAATGACTTGCAATAGAGACTCTGGTTACATCATAGAGATAGAATGACTAGCAATAGAGACTCTGGTTACATCATAGAGATAGAATGACTAGCAATAAAGAGTCTGGTTACATCATAGAGATAGAATGACTATCAATAGAGACTCTGGTTACATCATAGAGATAGAATGACTAGCAATAGAGACTCTGGTTACATCATAGAGATAGAATGACTAGCAAGAGAGACTGGTTACATCAAAGAGATAGAATGACTAGCGTGAGAACTACTGGTTACATCATAGAGATAGAATGACAAGCAATAGAGACTCTGGTTACATCATAGAGATAGAATGACTAGCAATAGAGACTCTGGTTACATCATAGATATAGAATGACTAGCAATAGAGACTCTGGTTACATCATAAAGATAGAATGACTAGCAATAGAGACTCTGGTTACATCATAGAGATAGAATGAGTAGCGTGAGAAATACTGGTTACATCATAGACATAGAATGACTAGCAATAGAGACTCTGGTTACATCATAGAGATAGAATGACTTGCAATAGAGACTCTGGTTACATCATAGAGATAGAATGACTAGCAATAAAGAGTCTGGTTACATCATAGAGATAGAATGACTAGCAATAGAGACTCTGGTTACATCATAGAGATAGAATGACTAGCAATAGAGACTCTGGTTACATCATAGAGATAGAATGACTAGCGTAAGAAATACTGGTTACATCATAGAGATAGAATGACGAGCAATAGAGAGTCTGGTTACATCATAGAGATAGAATGACTAGCAACAGAGACTCTGGTTACATCATAGAGATAGAATGACTAGCAATAAAGAGTCTGGTTACATCATAGAGATAGAATGACTAGCAATAGAGACTCTGGTTACATCATAGAGATAGAATGACTAGCAATAAAGAGTCTGGTTACATCATAGAGATAGAATGACTAGCAATAGAGACTCTGGTTACATCATAGAGATAGAATGACTAGCAATAGAGACTCTGGTTACATCATAGAGATAGAATGACTAGCGTAAGAAATACTGGTTACATCATAGAGATAGAATGACGAGCAATAGAGACTCTGGTTACATCATAGAGATAGAATGACTAGCAATAGAGACTCTGCTTACATCATAGAGATACAATGACTAGCAATAGAGACTCTGGTTACATCATAGAGATAGAATGACTAGCAATAGAGACTCTGGTTACATCATAGAGATATAATGACTTGCAATAGAGACTCTGGTTACATCATAGAGAAATAATGACTAGCAATAGAGACTCTGGTTACATCATAGAGATAGAATGACTAGCAATAGAGACTCTGGTTACACCATAGAGATAGAATAACTAGCAATAGAGACTCTGGTTACATCATAGAGATAGAATGACTAGCAATAGAGACTCTGGTTACATCATAGAGATAGAATGACTTGCAATAGAGACTCTGGTTACATCATAGAGATAGAATGACTAGCAATAGAGACTCTGGTTACATCATAGAGATAGAATGACTTGCAATAGAGACTCTGGTTACATCATAGAGATAGAATGACTAGCAAGAGAGACTCTGGTTACATCATAGAGATAGAATGACTAGCAATACAGACTCTGGTTACATCATAGAGATAGAATGACTTGCAATAGAGACTCTGGTTACATCATAGAGATAGAATGACTAGCAATAGAGACTCTGGTTACATCATAGAGATAGAATGACTTGCAATAGAGACTCTGGTTACATCATAGAGATAGAATGACTAGCAATAGAGACTCTGGTTACATCATAGAGATAGAATGACTAGCAATAGAGACTCTGGTTACATCATAGAGATAGAATGACTAGCAAGAGAGACTCTGGTTACATCATAGAGATAGAATGACTAGCAATAGAGACTCTGGTTACATCATAGAGATAGAATGACTAGCAATAGAGACTCTGGTTACATCATAGAGATAGAATGACTAGCAATAGAGACTCTGGTTACATCATAGAGATAGAATGACTAGTGTGAGAAATACTGGTTACATCATAGAGATAGAATGACTAGCAGGAGAGAGTCTTGTTATATCATAGAGATAGAATGACTAGCGTGAGAAATACTGGTTACATCATAGAGATAGAATGACTAGCAATAGAGACTCTGGTTACATCATAGAGATAGAATGACTTGCAATAGAGACTCTGGTTACATCATAGAGATAGAATGACAAGCAATAGAGACTCTGGTTACATCATAGAGATAGAATGACTAGCAATAGAGACTCTGGTTACATCATAGAGATAGAATGACTAGCAATAGAGACTCTGGTTACATCATAGAGATAGAATGACTTGCAATAGAGACTCTGGTTACATCATAGAGAAAGAATGACTAGCAATAGAGACTCTGGTTACATCATAGAGATAGAATGACTAGCAATAGAGACTCTGGTTACATCATAGAGATAGAATGACTAGCAATAGAGACTCTGGTTACATCATAGACACAGAATGACTAGCAATAAAGAGTCTGGTTACATCATAGAGATAGAATGACTAGCAATAGAGACTCTGGTTACATCATAGAGATAGAATGACTTGCAATAGAGACTCTGGTTACATCATAGAGAAAGAATGACTAGCAATAGAGACTCTGGTTACATCATAGAGATAGAATGACTAGCAATAGAGACTCTGGTTACATCATAGACATAGAATGACTAGCAATAGAGACTCTGGTTACATCATAGAGACAGAATGACTAGCAATAAAGAGTCTGGTTACATCATAGAGATAGAATTACTAGCAATAGAGACTCTGGTTACATTACACATAGAGATAGAATGACTAGCAATAGAGACTCTGGTTACATCATAGAGATAGAATGACTAGCGTGAGAAATACTGGTTACATCATAGAGATAGAATGACTAGCAGGAGAGAGTCTTGTTATATCATAGAGATAGAATGACTAGCAGGAGAGACTCTGGTTACATCATAGAGATAGAATGATTAGCAAGAGAGACTGGTTACATCACAGAGATAGAATGACTAGCGTGAGAAATACTGGTTACATCATAGAGATAGAATGACTAGCAATAGAGACTCTGGTTACATCATAGAGATAGAATGACAAGCAATAGAGACTCTGGTTACATCATAGAGATAGAATGACTAGCAATAGAGACTCTGGTTACATCATAGAGATAGAATGACTAGCAATAGAGACTCTGGTTACATCATAGAGATAGAATGACTTGCAATAGAGACTCTGGTTACATCATAGAGAAAGAATGACTAGCAATAGAGACTCTGGTTACATCATAGAGATAGAATGACAAGCAATAGAGACTCTGGTTACATCATAGAGATAGAATGACTAGCTAGAGAGACTCTGGTTACATCATAGAGATAGAATGACTAGCAATAGAGACTCTGGTTACATCATAGAGATAGAATGACTAGCAATAGAGACTCTGGTTACATCATAGAGATAGAATGACTAGTGTGAGAAATACTGGTTACATCATAGAGATAGAATGACTAGCAGGAGAGAGTCTTGTTATATCATAGAGATAGAATGACTAGCAGGAGAGACTCTGGTTACATCATAGAGATAGAATGACTAGCAATAGAGACTCTGGTTACATCATAGAGATAGAATGACTAGCAATAGAGACTCTGGTTACATCATAGAGATAGAATGACTTGCAATAGAGACTCTGGTTACATCATAGAGATAGAATGACTAGCAATAGAGACTCTGGTTACATCATAGAGAAAGAATGACTAGCAATAGAGACTCTGGTTACATCATAGAGATAGAATGACTAGCAATAGAGACTCTGGTTACATCATAGAGATAGAATGACTAGCAATAGAGACTCTGGTTACATCATAGAGATAGAATGACTAGCGTGAGAAATACTGGTTACATCATAGAGATAGAATGACTAGCAATAGAGACTCTGGTTACATCATAGAGATAGAATGACTAGCAATAGAGACTCTGGTTACATCATAGAGATAGAATGACTAGCAATAGAGACTCTGGTTACATCATAGAGATAGAATGACTTGCAATAGAGACTCTGGTTACATCATAGAGAAAGAATGACTAGCAATAGAGACTCTGGTTACATCATAGAGATAGAATGACTAGCAATAGAGACTCTGGTTACATCATAGACATAGAATGACTAGCAATAGAGACTCTGGTTACATCATAGAGACAGAATGACTAGCAATAAAGAGTCTGGTTACATCATAGAGATAGAATTACTAGCAATAGAGACTCTGGTTACATCATAGAGATAGAATGACTAGCAATAGAGACTCTGGTTACATCATAGAGATAGAATGACTAGCGTGAGAAATACTGGTTACATCATAGAGATAGAATGACTAGCAGGAGAGAGTCTTGTTATATCATAGAGATAGAATGACTAGCAGGAGAGACTCTGGTTACATCATAGAGATAGAATGATTAGCAAGAGAGACTGGTTACATCACAGAGATAGAATGACTAGCGTGAGAAATACTGGTTACATCATAGAGATAGAATGACTAGCAATAGAGACTCTGGTTACATCATAGAGATAGAATGACAAGCAATAGAGACTCTGGTTACATCATAGAGATAGAATGACTAGCAATAGAGACTCTGGTTACATCATAGAGATAGAATGACTAGCAATAGAGACTCTGGTTACATCATAGAGATAGAATGACTTGCAATAGAGACTCTGGTTACATCATAGAGAAAGAATGACTAGCAATAGAGACTCTGGTTACATCATAGAGATAGAATGACAAGCAATAGAGACTCTGGTTACATCATAGAGATAGAATGACTAGCTAGAGAGACTCTGGTTACATCATAGAGATAGAATGACTAGCAATAGAGACTCTGGTTACATCATAGAGATAGAATGACTAGCAATAGAGACTCTGGTTACATCATAGAGATAGAATGACTAGTGTGAGAAATACTGGTTACATCATAGAGATAGAATGACTAGCAGGAGAGAGTCTTGTTATATCATAGAGATAGAATGACTAGCAGGAGAGACTCTGGTTACATCATAGAGATAGAATGACTAGCAATAGAGACTCTGGTTACATCATAGAGATAGAATGACTAGCAATAGAGACTCTGGTTACATCATAGAGATAGAATGACTTGCAATAGAGACTCTGGTTACATCATAGAGAAAGAATGACTAGCAATAGAGACTCTGGTTACATCATAGAGATAGAATGACTAGCAATAGAGACTCTGGTTACATCATAGAGATAGAATGACTAGCAATAGAGACTCTGGTTACATCATAGACACAGAATGACTAGCAATAAAGAGTCTGGTTACATCATAGAGATAGAATGACTAGCAATAGAGACTCTGGTTACATCATAGAGATAGAATGACTTGCAATAGAGACTCTGGTTACATCATAGAGAAAGAATGACTAGCAATAGAGACTCTGGTTACATCATAGAGATAGAATGACTAGCAATAGAGACTCTGGTTACATCATAGACATAGAATGACTAGCAATAGAGACTCTGGTTACATCATAGAGATAGAATGACTAGCGTGAGAAATACTGGTTACATCATAGAGATAGAATGACTAGCAGGAGAGAGTCTTGTTATATCATAGAGATAGAATGACTAGCAGGAGAGAGTCTGGTTACATCATAGAGATAGAATGACTAGCAAGAGAGACTGGTTACATCACAGAGATAGAATGACTAGCGTGAGAACTACTGGTTACATCATAGAGATAGAATGACAAGCAATAGAGACTCTGGTTACATCATAGAGATAGAATGACTAGCAATAGAGACTCTGGTTACATCATAGAGATAGAATGACTAGCAATAGAGACTCTGGTTACATCATAGAGATAGAATGACTAGCAATAGAGACTCTGGTTACATCATAGAGATAGAATGACTAGCAATAGAGACTCTGGTTACATCATAGAGATAGAATGACTAGCAATAGAGACTCTGGTTACATCATAGAGATAGAATGACTAGCAAGAGAGACTCTGGTTACATCATAGAGATAGAATGACTAGCAATAGAGACTCTGGTTACATCATAGAGATAGAATGACTAGCAATAGAGACTCTGGTTACATCATAGAGATAGAATGACTAGCAATAGAGACTGGTTACATCATAGAGATAGAATGACTAGCAATAGAGACTCTGGTTACATCATAGAGATAGAATGACTTGCAATAGAGACTCTGGTTACATCATAGAGAAAGAATGACTAGCAATAGAGACTCTGGTTACATCATAGAGATAGAATGACTAGCAATAGAGACTCTGGTTACATCATAGAGATAGAATGACTAGCAATAGAGACTCTGGTTACATCATAGAGATAGAATGACTAGCAATAGAGACTCTGGTTACATCATAGAGATAGAATGACTAGCAATAGAGACTCTGGTTACATCATAGAGATAGAATGACTAGCAGGAGAGAGTCTTGTTATATCATAGAGATAGAATGACTAGCAGGAGAGACTCTGGTTACATCATAGAGATAGAATGATTAGCAAGAGAGACTGGTTACATCACAGAGATAGAATGACTAGCAATAAAGACTACTGGTTACATCATAGAGATAGAATGACTAGCAATAGAGACTCTGGTTACATCATAGAGATAGAATGACAAGCAATAGAGACTCTGGTTACATCATAGAGATAGAATGACTAGCAATAGAGACTCTGGTTACATCATAGAGATAGAATGACTAGCAATAGAGACTCTGGTTACATCATAGAGATAGAATGACTTGCAATAGAGACTCTGGTTACATCATAGAGAAGAATGACTAGCAATAGAGACTCTGGTTACATCATAGAGATAGAATGACATCATAGAGAATGACAAATAGAGACTCTGGTTACATCATAGAGATAGAATGACTAGCAATAGAGACTCTGGTTACATCATAGAGATAGAATGACTAGCAATAGAGACTCTGGTTACATCATAGAGATAGAATGACTAGCAATAGAGACTCTGGTTACATCATAGAGATAGAATGACTAGTGTGAGAAATACTGGTTACATCATAGAGATAGAATGACTAGCAGGAGAGAGTCTTGTTATATCATAGAGATAGAATGACTAGCAGGAGAGACTCTGGTTACATCATAGAGATAGAATGACTAGCAATAGAGACTCTGGTTACATCATAGAGATAGAATGACTAGCAATAGAGACTCTGGTTACATCATAGAGATAGAATGACTTGCAATAGAGACTCTGGTTACATCATAGAGAAAGAATGACTAGCAATAGAGACTCTGGTTACATCATAGAGATAGAATGACTAGCAATAGAGACTCTGGTTACATCATAGAGATAGAATGACTAGCAATAGAGACTCTGGTTACATCATAGACACAGAATGACTAGCAATAAAGAGTCTGGTTACATCATAGAGATAGAATGACTAGCAATAGAGACTCTGGTTACATCATAGAGATAGAATGACTAGCAATAGAGACTCTGGTTACATCATAGAGAAAGAATGACTAGCAATAGAGACTCTGGTTACATCATAGAGATAGAATGACTAGCAATAGAGACTCTGGTTACATCATAGAGATAGAATGACTAGCAATAGAGACTCTGGTTACATCATAGAGATAGAATGACTAGCGTGAGAAATACTGGTTACATCATAGAGATAGAATGACTAGCAGGAGAGAGTCTTGTTATATCATAGAGATAGAATGACTAGCAGGAGAGACTCTGGTTACATCATAGAGATAGAATGATTAGCAAGAGAGACTGGTTACATCACAGAGATAGAATGACTAGCGTGAGAAATACTGGTTACATCATAGAGATAGAATGACTAGCAATAGAGACTCTGGTTACATCATAGAGATAGAATGACAAGCAATAGAGACTCTGGTTACATCATAGAGATAGAATGACTAGCAATAGAGACTCTGGTTACATCATAGAGATAGAATGACTAGCAATAGAGACTCTGGTTACATCATAGAGATAGAATGACTAGCAATAGAGACTCTGGTTACATCATAGAGATAGAATGACTAGCAATAGAGACTCTGGTTACATCATAGAGATAGAATGACAAGCAATAGAGACTCTGGTTACATCATAGAGATAGAATGACTAGCAATAGAGACTCTGGTTACATCATAGAGATAGAATGACTAGCAATAGAGACTCTGGTTACATCATAGAGATAGAATGACTAGCAATAGAGACTCTGGTTACATCATAGAGATAGAATGACTAGTGTGAGAAATACTGGTTACATCATAGAGATAGAATGACTAGCAGGAGAGAGTCTTGTTATATCATAGAGATAGAATGACTAGCAGGAGAGACTCTGGTTACATCATAGAGATAGAATGACTAGCAATAGAGACTCTGGTTACATCATAGAGATAGAATGACTAGCAATAGAGACTCTGGTTACATCATAGAGATAGAATGACTAGCAATAGAGACTCTGGTTACATCATAGAGATAGAATGACTAGCAATAGAGACTCTGGTTACATCATAGAGATAGAATGACTAGCAATAGAGACTCTGGTTACATCATAGAGATAGAATGACTAGCAATAGAGACTCTGGTTACATCATAGAGATAGAATGACTAGCAATAGAGACTCTGGTTACATCATAGAGATAGAATGACTAGCAATAGAGACTCTGGTTACATCATAGAGATAGAATGACTAGCAATAGAGACTCTGGTTACATCATAGAGAAAGAATGACTAGCAATAGAGACTCTGGTTACATCATAGAGATAGAATGACTAGCAATAGAGACTCTGGTTACATCATAGAGATAGAATGACTAGCAATAGAGACTCTGGTTACATCATAGAGATAGAATGACTAGCAATAAAGACTCTGGTTACATCATAGAGATAGAATCTGGCAATAGAGACTCTGGTTATCATAGAGATAGAATGACTAGCAATAGAGACTCTGGTTACATCATAGAGATAGAATGACTAGCATCATAGAGAGAATGACTAGGTTAGAGACTCTGGTTACATCATAGAGATAGAATGACTAGCAATAGAGACTCTGGTTACATCATAGAGATAGAATGACAAGCAATAGAGACTCTGGTTACATCATAGAGATAGAATGACTAGCTAGAGAGACTCTGGTTACATCATAGAGATAGAATGACTAGCAATAGAGACTCTGGTTACATCATAGAGATAGAATGACTAGCAATAGAGACTCTGGTTACATCATAGAGATAGAATGACTAGTGTGAGAAATACTGGTTACATCATAGAGATAGAATGACTAGCAATAGAGACTCTGGTTACATCATAGAGATAGAATGACTTGCAATAGAGACTCTAGTTACATCATAGAGAAAGAATGACTAGCAATAGAGACTCTGGTTACATCATAGAGATAGAATGACTAGCAATAGAGACTCTGGTTACATCATAGACATAGAATTACTAGCAATAGAGACTCTGGTTACATCATAGAGATAGAATGACTAGCAATAGAGACTCTGGTTACATCATAGAGATAGAATGACTAGCGTGAGAAATACTGGTTACATCATAGAGATAGAATGACTAGCAGGAGAGAGTCTTGTTATATCATAGAGATAGAATGACTAGCAGGAGAGACTCTGGTTACATCATAGAGATAGAATGATTAGCAAGAGAGACTGGTTACATCACAGAGATAGAATGACTAGCGTGACAAAATACTGGTTACATCATAGAGATAGAATGACTAGCAATAGAGACTCTGGTTACATCATAGAGATAGAATGACAAGCAATAGAGACTCTGGTTACATCATAGAGATAGAATGACTAGCAATAGAGACTCTGGTTACATCATAGAGATAGAATGACTAGCAATAGAGACTCTGGTTACATCATAGAGATAGAATGACTTGCAATAGAGACTCTGGTTACATCATAGAGATAGAATGACTAGCAATAGAGACTCTGGTTACATCATAGAGATAGAATGACTAGCAATAGAGACTCTGGTTACATCATAGAGATAGAATGACTAGCAAGAGAGACTCTGGTTACATCATAGAGATAGAATGACTAGCAATAGAGACTCTGGTTACATCATAGAGATAGAATGACTAGCAATAGAGACTCTGGTTACATCATAGAGATAGAATGACTAGTGTGAGAAATACTGGTTACATCATAGAGATAGAATGACTAGCAGGAGAGAGTCTTGTTATATCATAGAGATAGAATGACTAGCAGGAGAGACTCTGGTTACATCATAGAGATAGAATGACTAGCAATAGAGACTCTGGTTACATCATAGAGATAGAATGACTAGCAATAGAGACTCTGGTTACATCATAGAGATAGAATGACTAGCAATAGAGACTCTGGTTACATCATAGAGATAGAATGACTAGCAATAGAGACTCTGGTTACATCATAGAGATAGAATGACTAGCAATAGAGACTCTGGTTACATCATAGAGATAGAATGACTAGCAATAGAGACTCTGGTTACATCATAGAGATAGAATGACTAGCAATAGAGACTCTGGTTACATCATAGAGATAGAATGACTAGCAATAGAGACTCTGGTTACATCATAGAGATAGAATGACTAGCAATAGAGACTCTGGTTACATCATAGAGATAGAATGACTAGCAATAGAGACTCTGGTTACATCATAGAGATAGAATGACTAGCAATAGAGACTCTGGTTACATCATAGAGATAGAATGACTAGCAATAGAGACTCTGGTTACATCATAGAGATAGAATGACTAGCGTGAGAAATACTGGTTACATCATAGAGATAGAATGACTAGCAGGAGAGAGTCTTGTTATATCATAGAGATAGAATGACTAGCAGGAGAGACTCTGGTTACATCATAGAGATAGAATGATTAGCAAGAGAGACTGGTTACATCACAGAGATAGAATGACTAGCGTGAGAAATACTGGTTACATCATAGAGATAGAATGACTAGCAATAGAGACTCTGGTTACATCATAGAGATAGAATGACTAGCAATAGAGACTCTGGTTACATCATAGAGATAGAATGACTAGCAATAGAGACTCTGGTTACATCATAGAGATAGAATGACTAGCAATAGAGACTCTGGTTACATCATAGAGATAGAATGACTTGCAATAGAGACTCTGGTTACATCATAGAGAAAGAATGACTAGCAATAGAGACTCTGGTTACATCATAGAGATAGAATGACTAGCAATAGAGACTCTGGTTACATCATAGAGATAGAATGACTAGCAAGAGAGACTCTGGTTACATCATAGAGATAGAATGACTAGCAATAGAGACTCTGGTTACATCATAGAGATAGAATGACTAGCAATAGAGACTCTGGTTACATCATAGAGATAGAATGACTAGCAATAGAGACTCTGGTTACATCATAGAGATAGAATGACTAGCAAGAGAGACTCTGGTTACATCATAGAGATAGAATGACTAGCAATAGAGACTCTGGTTACATCATAGAGATAGAATGACTAGCAATAGAGACTCTGGTTACATCATAGAGATAGAATGACTTGCAATAGAGACTCTGGTTACATCATAGAGAAAGAATGACTAGCAATAGAGACTCTGGTTACATCATAGAGATAGAATGACTAGCAATAGAGACTCTGGTTACATCATAGAGATAGAATGACTAGCAATAGAGACTCTGGTTACATCATAGAGATAGAATGACTAGCAATAGAGACTCTGGTTACATCATAGAGATAGAATGACTGGCAATAGAGACTCTGGTTACATCATAGAGATAGAATGACTAGCAATAGAGACTCTGGTTACATCATAGAGATAGAATGACTAGCAATAGAGACTCTGGTTACATCACAGAGATAGAATGACTAGCGTGAGAACTACTGGTTACATCATAGAGATAGAATGACTAGCAATAGAGACTCTGGTTACATCATAGAGATAGAATGACTAGCAATAGAGACTCTGGTTACATCATAGAGATAGAATGACTAGCAATAGAGACTCTGGTTACATCATAGAGATTGAATGACTAGCAATAGAGACTCTGGTTACATCATAGAGATAGAATGACTAGCGTGAGAAATACTGGTTACATCATAGAGATAGAATGACAAGCAGGAGAGAGTCTGGTTACATCATAGAGATAGAATGACTCGCAATAGAGACTCTGGTTACATCATAGAGATAAAATGAATTGCAATAGAGAGTCTGGTTACATCATAGAGATAGAATGACTAGCAAGAGAGACTGGTTACATCATAGAGATAGAATGACTAGCAATAGAGACTCTGGTTACATCATAGAGATAGAATGACTAGCAATAGAGACTCTGGTTACATCATAGAGATAGAATGACTAGCAATAGAGACTCTGGTTACATCATAGAGATAGAATGACTAGCAATAGAGACTCTGGTTACATCATAGAGATAGAATGACTAGCAATAGAGACTCTGGTTACATCATAGAGATAGAATGACTAGCAATAGAGACTCTGGTTACATCATAGAGATAGAATGACTAGCAATAGAGACTCTGGTTACATCATAGAGATAGAATGACTAGCAATAGAGACTCTGGTTACATCATAGAGATAGAATGACTAGCAATAGAGACTCTGGTTACATCATAGAGATAGAATGACTAGCAATAGAGACTCTGGTTACATCATAGAGATAGAATGACTAGCAATAGAGACTCTGGTTACATCATAGAGAAGAATGACTAGCAATAGAGACTCTGGTTACATCATAGAGATAGAATGACTAGCAATAGAGACTCTGGTTACATCATAGAGATAGAATGACTAGCAATAGAGACTCTGGTTACATCATAGAGATAGAATGACTAGCAATAAAGACTCTGGTTACATCATAGAGATAGAATGACTAGCAATAGAGACTCTGGTTACATCATAGAGATAGAATGACTAGCAATAGAGACTCTGGTTACATCATAGAGATAGAATGACTAGCAATAGAGACTCTGGTTACATCATAGAGATAGAATGACTAGCAATAGAGACTCTGGTTACATCATAGAGATAGAATGACTAGCAATAGAGACTCTGGTTACATCATAGAGATAGAATGACTAGCAATAAAGACTCTGGTTACATCATAGAGATAGAATCTAGCAATAGAGACTCTGGTTACATCATAGAGATAGAATGACTAGCAATAGAGACTCTGGTTACATCATAGAGATAGAATGACTAGCGTGAGAAATACTGGTTACATCATAGAGATAGAATGACTAGCAGGAGAGAGTCTTGTTATATCATAGAGATAGAATGACTAGCAGGAGAGACTCTGGTTACATCATAGAGATAGAATGACTAGCAAGAGAGACTGGTTACATCACAGAGATAGAATGACTAGCGTGAGAAATACTGGTTACATCATAGAGATAGAATGACTAGCAATAGAGACTCTGGTTACATCATAGAGATAGAATGACTAGCAATAGAGACTCTGGTTACATCATAGAGATAGAATGACTAGCAATAGAGACTCTGGTTACATCATAGAGATAGAATGACTAGCAATAGAGACTCTGGTTACATCATAGAGATAGAATGACTAGCAATAGAGACTCTGGTTACATCATAGAGATAGAATGACTAGCAATAGAGACTCTGGTTACATCATAGAGATAGAATGACTAGCAATAGAGACTCTGGTTACATCATAGAGATAGAATGACTAGCAATAGAGACTCTGGTTACATCATAGAGATAGAATGACTAGCAATAGAGACTCTGGTTACATCATAGAGATAGAATGACTAGCAATAGAGACTCTGGTTACATCATAGAGATAGAATGACTAGTGTGAGAAATACTGGTTACATCATAGAGATAGAATGACTAGCAGGAGAGACTCTGGTTACATCATAGAGATAGAATGACTAGCAATAGAGACTCTGGTTACATCATAGAGATAGAATGACTAGCAATAGAGACTCTGGTTACATCATAGAGATAGAATGACTAGCAATAGAGACTCTGGTTACATCATAGAGATAGAATGACTAGCAATAGAGACTCTGGTTACATCATAGAGATAGAATGACTAGCAATAGAGACTCTGGTTACATCATAGAGATAGAATGACTAGCAATAGAGACTCTGGTTACATCATAGACACAGAATGACTAGCAATAAAGAGTCTGGTTACATCATAGAGATAGAATGACTAGCAATAGAGACTCTGGTTACATCATAGAGATAGAATGACTTGCAATAGAGACTCTGGTTACATCATAGAGAAAGAATGGCTAGCAATAGAGACTCTGGTTACATCATAGAGATAGAATGACTAGCAATAGAGACTCTGGTTACATCATAGACATAGAATGACTAGCAATAGAGACTCTGGTTACATCATAGAGATAGAATGACTAGCAATAGAGACTCTGGTTACATCATAGAGATAGAATGACTAGCAATAGAGACTCTGGTTACATCATAGAGATAGAATGACTAGCAATAGAGACTCTGGTTACATCATAGAGATAGAATGACTAGCGTGAGAAATACTGGTTACATCATAGAGATAGAATGACTAGCAGGAGAGACTCTGGTTACATCATAGAGATAGAATGACTAGCAAGAGAGACTCTGGTTACATCATAGAGATAGAATGACTAGCAATAGAGACTCTGGTTACATCATAGAGATAGAATGACTTGCAATAGAGACTCTGGTTACATCATAGAGAAAGAATGACTAGCAATAGAGACTCTGGTTACATCATAGAGATAGAATGACTAGCAATAGAGACTATGGTTACATCATAGAGATAGAATGACAGCAATAGAGACTCTGGTTACATCATAGAATGACTAGCAATAGAGACTCTGGTTACATCATAGAGATAGAATGACTAGCAATAGAGACTCTGGTTACATCATAGAGATAGAATGACTTGCAATAGAGACTCTGGTTACATCATAGAGAAAGAATGACTAGCAATAGAGACTCTGGTTACATCATAGAGATAGAATGACTAGCAATAGAGACTCTGGTTACATCATAGAGATAGAATGACTAGCAATAGAGACTCTGGTTACATCATAGAGATAGAATGACTAGCAATAGAGACTCTGGTTACATCATAGAGATAGAATGACTAGCAATAGAGACTCTGGTTACATCATAGAGATAGAATGACTAGCAATAGAGACTCTGGTTACATCATAGAGATAGAATGACTAGCGTGAGAAATACTGGTTACATCATAGAGATAGAATGACTAGCAGGAGAGAGTCTTGTTATATCATAGAGATAGAATGACTAGCAGGAGAGACTCTGGTTACATCATAGAGATAGAATGACTAGCAAGAGAGACTCTGGTTACATCATAGAGATAGAATGACTTGCAATAGAGACTCTGGTTACATCATAGAGAAAGAATGACTAGCAATAGAGACTCTGGTTACATCATAGAGATAGAATGACTAGCAATAGAGACTCTGGTTACATCATAGAATGACTAGCAATAGAGACTCTGGTTACATCATAGAGATAGAATGACTAGCAATAGAGACTCTGGTTACATCATAGAGATAGAATGACTAGCAATAGAGACTCT
Organism: Oncorhynchus keta; assembly: GCF_023373465.1. Taxonomy (NCBI): domain Eukaryota; kingdom Metazoa; phylum Chordata; class Actinopteri; order Salmoniformes; family Salmonidae; genus Oncorhynchus; species Oncorhynchus keta. Next base: position 26,595,710 of record NC_068441.1, on the reverse strand, counting down.
GGTTACATCATAGAGATAGAATGACTAGCAATAGAGACTCTGGTTACATCATAGAGATAGAATGACTAGCAATAGAGACTCTGGTTACATCATAGAGATAGAATGACTAGCGTAGAAATACTGGTTACATCATAGAGATAGAATGACTAGCAGGAGAGAGTCTTGTTATATCATAGAGATAGAATGACTAGCAGGAGAGACTCTGGTTACATCATAGAGATAGAATGATTAGCAAGAGAGACTGGTTACATCACAGAGATAGAATGACTAGCTGGTTGGTTACATCATAGAGATAGAATGAGAATGAGACTCTGGCATCATAGAGATAGAATGACTCTGAGACTTACATCATAGAGATAGAATGACTAGCAATAGAGACTCTGGTTACATCATAGAGATAGAATGACTAGCAATAGAGACTCTGGTTACATCATAGAGATAGAATGACAGCAATAGAGACTCTGGATCATGACTAGAATGACTAGCAATAGAAATACTGGTTACATCATAGAGATAGAATGACTAGCAGGAGAGAGTCTTGTTATATCATAGAGATAGAATGACTAGCAGGAGAGACTCTGGTTACATCATAGAGATAGAATGACTAGCAAGAGACTCTGGTTACATCACAGAGATAGAATGACTAGCGTTACTGGTTACATCATAGAGATAGAATGACTAGCAATAGAGACTCTGGTTACATCATAGAGATAGAATGACTAGCAATAGAGACTCTGGTTACATCATAGAGATAGAATGACTAGCAATAGAGACTCTGGTTACATCATAGAGATAGAATGACTAGCAATAGAGACTCTGGTTACATCATAGAGATAGAATGACTAGCAATAGAGACTCTGGTTACATCATAGAGATAGAATGACTAGCAATAGAGACTCTGGTTACATCATAGAGATAGAATGACTAGCAATAGAGACTCTGGTTACATCATAGAGATAGAATGACTAGCAATAGAGACTCTGGTTACATCATAGAGATAGAATGACTAGCAATAGAGACTCTGGTTACATCATAGAGATAGAATGACTAGCAATAGAGACTCTGGTTACATCATAGAGATAGAATGACTAGCAATAGAGACTCTGGTTACATCATAGAGATAGAATGACTAGCAATAGAGACTCTGGTTACATCATAGAGATAGAATGACTAGCAATAGAGACTCTGGTTACATCATAGAGATAGAATGACTAGCAATAGAGACTCTGGTTACATCATAGAGATAGAATGACTAGCAATAGAGACTCTGGTTACATCATAGAGATAGAATGACTAGCTCTGGTTACATCATAGAGATAGAATGACTAGGTTGGTTACATCATAGAGATAGAATGACTAGCAGGAGAGAGTCTGGTTATATCATAGAGATAGAATGACTAGCGTGAGAAATACTGGTTACATCATAGAGATAGAATGAGAATAGAGACTCTGGTTACATCATAGAGATAGAATGACTAGCAATAGAGACTCTGGTTACATCATAGAGATAGAATGACTAGCAATAGAGACTCTGGTTACATCATAGAGATAGAATGACTAGCAATAGAGACTCTGGTTACATCATAGAGATAGAATGACTAGCAATAGAGACTCTGGTTACATCATAGAGATAGAATGACTAGCAATAGAGACTCTGGTTACATAGAGATAGAATGACTAGCAATAGAGACTCTGGTTACATCATAGAGATAGAATGACTAGCAATAGAGACTCTGGTTACATCATAGAGATAGAATGACTAGCAATAGAGACTCTGGTTACATCATAGAGATAGAATGACTAGCAATAGAGACTCTGGTTACATCATAGAGATAGAATGACTAGCAATAGAGACTCTGGTTACATCATAGAGATAGAATGACTAGCAATAGAGACTCTGGTTACATCATAGAGATAGAATGACTAGCAATAGAGACTCTGGTTACATCATAGAGATAGAATGACTAGCAATAGAGACTCTGGTTACATCACAGAGATAGAATGACTAGCGTGAGAAATACTGGTTACATCATAGAGATAGAATGACTAGCAATAGAGACTCTGGTTACATCATAGAGATAGAATGACTAGCAATAGAGACTCTGGTTACATCATAGAGATAGAATGACTAGCAATAGAGACTCTGGTTACATCATAGAGATAGAATGACTAGCAATAGAGACTCTGGTTACATCATAGAGATAGAATGACTAGCAATAGAGACTCTGGTTACATCATAGAGATAGAATGACTAGCAATAGAGACTCTGGTTACATCATAGAGATAGAATGACTAGCGTGAGAAATACTGGTTACATCATAGAGATAGAATGACTAGCAGGAGAGAGTCTTGTTATATCATAGAGATAGAATGACTAGCAAGAGACTCTGGTTACATCATAGAGATAGAATGATTAGCAAGAGAGACTGGTTACATCATAGAGATAGAATGACTAGCGTGAGAAATACTGGTTACATCATAGAGATAGAATGACTAGCAATAGAGACTCTGGTTACATCATAGAGATAGAATGACAAGCAATAGAGACTCTGGTTACATCATAGAGATAGAATGACTAGCAATAGAGACTCTGGTTACATCATAGAGATAGAATGACTAGCAATAGAGACTCTGGTTACATCATAGAGATAGAATGACTAGCAATAGAGACTCTGGTTACATCATAGAGAAAGAATGACTAGCAATAGAGACTCTGGTTACATCATAGAGATAGAATGACTAGCAATAGAGACTCTGGTTACATCATAGAGATAGAATGACTAGCAATAGAGACTCTGGTTACATCATAGAGATAGAATGACTAGCAATAGAGACTCTGGTTACATCATAGAGATAGAATGACTAGCAATAGAGACTCTGGTTACATCATAGAGATAGAATGACTAGTAGAAATACTGGTTACATCATAGAGATAGAATGACTAGCAGGAGAGAGTCTTGTTATATCATAGAGATAGAATGACTAGCAGGAGAGACTCTGGTTACATCATAGAGATAGAATGACTAGCAAGAGAGACTCTGGTTACATCATAGAGATAGAATGACTTGCAATAGAGACTCTGGTTACATCATAGAGAAAGAATGACTAGCAATAGAGACTCTGGTTACATCATAGAGATAGAATGACTAGCAATAGAGACTCTGGTTACATCATAGAGATAGAATGACTAGCAATAGAGACTCTGGTTACATCATAGAGATAGAATGACTAGCAATAGAGACTCTGGTTACATCATAGAGATAGAATGACTAGCAATAGAGACTCTGGTTACATCATAGAGATAGAATGACTAGCAATAGAGACTCTGGTTACATCATAGAGATAGAATGACTTGCAATAGAGACTCTGGTTACATCATAGAGAAAGAATGACTAGCAATAGAGACTCTGGTTACATCATAGAGATAGAATGACTAGCAATAGAGACTCTGGTTACATCATAGAGATAGAATGACTAGCAATAGAGACTCTGGTTACATCATAGAGATAGAATGACTAGCGTGAGAAATACTGGTTACATCATAGAGATAGAATGACTAGCAGGAGAGAGTCTTGTTATATCATAGAGATAGAATGACTAGCAGGAGAGACTCTGGTTACATCATAGAGATAGAATGACATAGCAATAGAATGAGACTCTGGTTACATCATAGAGATAGAATGACTAGCAATAGAGACTCTGGTTACATCATAGAGATAGAATGACTAGCAATAGAGACTCTGGTTACATCATAGAGATAGAATGACTAGCAATAGAGACTCTGGTTACATCATAGAGATAGAATGACTAGCAATAGAGACTCTGGTTACATCATAGAGATAGAATGACTAGCAATAGAGACTCTGGTTACATCATAGAGATAGAATGACTAGCAATAGAGACTCTGGTTACATCATAGAGATAGAATGACAAGCAATAGAGACTCTGGTTACATCATAGAGATAGAATGACTAGCAAGAGAGACTCTGGTTACATCATAGAGATAGAATGACTAGCAATAGAGACTCTGGTTACATCATAGAGATAGAATGACTAGCAATAGAGACTCTGGTTACATCATAGAGATAGAATGACTAGCAATGAGAAACTCTGGTTACATCATAGAGATAGAATGACTAGCAGGAGAGAGTCTTGTTATATCATAGAGATAGAATGACTAGCAGGAGAGACTCTGGTTACATCATAGAGATAGAATGACTAGCAATAGAGACTCTGGTTACATCATAGAGATAGAATGACTAGCAATAGAGACTCTGGTTACATCATAGAGATAGAATGACTAGCAATAGAGACTCTGGTTACATCATAGAGATAGAATGACTAGCAATAGAGACTCTGGTTACATCATAGAGATAGAATGACTAGCAATAGAGACTCTGGTTACATCATAGAGATAGAATGACTAGCAATAGAGACTCTGGTTACATCATAGAGACAGAATGACTAGCAATAAAGAGTCTGGTTACATCATAGAGATAGAATGACTAGCAATAGAGACTCTGGTTACATCATAGAGATAGAATGACTAGCAATAGAGACTCTGGTTACATCATAGAGATAGAATGACTAGCAATAGAGACTCTGGTTACATCATAGAGAAAGAATGACTAGCAATAGAGACTCTGGTTACATCATAGAGATAGAATGACTAGCAATAGAGACTCTGGTTACATCATAGAGATAGAATGACTAGCAATAGAGACTCTGGTTACATCATAGAGATAGAATGACTAGCAATAGAGACTCTGGTTACATCATAGAGATAGAATGACTAGCAATAGAGACTCTGGTTACATCATAGAGATAGAATGACTAGCGTGAGAAATACTGGTTACATCATAGAGATAGAATGACTAGCAATAAAGAGTCTGGTTACATCATAGAGATAGAATGACTAGCAATAGAGACTCTGGTTACATCATAGAGATAGAATGACTAGCAAGAGAGACTGGTTACATCAAAGAGATAGAATGACTAGCGTGAGAACTACTGGTTACATCATAGAGATAGAATGACAAGCAATAGAGACTCTGGTTACATCATAGAGATAGAATGACTAGCAATAGAGACTCTGGTTACATCATAGAGATAGAATGACTAGCAATAGAGACTCTGGTTACATCATAGAGATAGAATGACTAGCAATAGAGACTCTGGTTACATCATAGAGATAGAATGACTTGCAATAGAGACTCTGGTTACATCATAGAGATAGAATGACTAGCAATAGAGACTCTGGTTACATCATAGAGATAGAATGACTAGCAATAGAGACTCTGGTTACATCATAGAGATAGAATGACTAGCAATAGAGACTCTGGTTACATCATAGAGATAGAATGACTAGCAATAGAGACTCTGGTTACATCATAGAGATAGAATGACTAGCAATAGAGACTCTGGTTACATCATAGAGATAGAATGACTAGCAATAGAGACTCTGGTTACATCATAGAGATAGAATGACTAGCAATAGAGACTCTGGTTACATCATAGAGATAGAATGACTAGCAATAGAGACTCTGGTTACATCATAGAGATAGAATGACTAGCAATAGAGACTCTGGTTACATCATAGAGATAGAATGACTAGCAATAGAGACTCTGGTTACATCATAGAGATAGAATGACTAGCAATAGAGACTCTGGTTACATCATAGAGATAGAATGACTTGCAATAGAGACTCTGGTTACATCATAGAGATAGAATGACTAGCAATAGAGACTCTGGTTACATCATAGAGATAGAATGACTAGCAATAGAGACTCTGGTTACATCATAGAGATAGAATGACTAGCAATAGAGACTCTGGTTACATCATAGAGACAGAATGACTAGCAATAAAGAGTCTGGTTACATCATAGAGATAGAATGACTAGCAATAGAGACTCTGGTTACATCATAGAGATAGAATGACTAGCAATAGAGACTCTGGTTACATCATAGAGATAGAATGACTAGCGTGAGAAATACTGGTTACATCATAGAGATAGAATGACTAGCAGGAGAGAGTCTTGTTATATCATAGAGATAGAATGACTAGCAGGAGAGACTCTGGTTACATCATAGAGATAGAATGATTAGCAAGAGAGACTGGTTACATCACAGAGATAGAATGACTAGCGTGAGAAATACTGGTTACATCATAGAGATAGAATGACTAGCAATAGAGACTCTGGTTACATCATAGAGATAGAATGACAAGCAATAGAGACTCTGGTTACATCATAGAGATAGAATGACTAGCAATAGAGACTCTGGTTACATCATAGAGATAGAATGACTAGCAATAGAGACTCTGGTTACATCATAGAGATAGAATGACTTGCAATAGAGACTCTGGTTACATCATAGAGAAAGAATGACTAGCAATAGAGACTCTGGTTACATCATAGAGATAGAATGACTAGCAATAGAGACTCTGGTTACATCATAGAGATAGAATGACTAGCAATAGAGACTCTGGTTACATCATAGAGATAGAATGACTAGCAATAGAGACTCTGGTTACATCATAGAGATAGAATGACTAGCAATAGAGACTCTGGTTACATCATAGAGATAGAATGACTAGTGTGAGAAATACTGGTTAGCAAGAGAGACTCTCTGGTTACATCATAGAGATAGAATGACTAGCAATAGAGACTCTGGTTACATCATAGAGATAGAATGACTAGCAATAGAGACTCTGGTTACATCATAGAGATAGAATGACTACAATAGAGACTCTGGTTACATCATAGAGATAGAATGACTAGCAATAGAGACTCTGGTTACATCATAGAGATAGAATGACTAGCAATAGAGACTCTGGTTACATCATAGAGATAGAATGACTAGCAATAGAGACTCTGGTTACATCATAGACAGAATGACTAGCAATAAAGACTCTGGTTACATCATAGAGATAGAATGACTAGCAATAGAGACTCTGGTTACATCATAGAGATAGAATGACTTGCAATAGAGACTCTGGTTACATCATAGAGAAAGAATGACTAGCAATAGAGACTCTGGTTACATCATAGAGATAGAATGACTAGCAATAGAGACTCTGGTTACATCATAGAGATAGAATGACTAGCAATAGAGACTCTGGTTACATCATAGAGATAGAATGACTAGCAATAAAGACTCTGGTTACATCATAGAGATAGAATGACTAGCAATAGAGACTCTGGTTACATCATAGAGATAGAATGACTAGCAATAGAGACTCTGGTTACATCATAGAGATAGAATGACTAGCAATACTCTGGTTACATCATAGAGATAGAATGACTAGCAGGAGAGACTCTGGTTACATCATAGAGATAGAATGACTAGCAATAGAGACTCTGGTTACATCATAGAGATAGAATGACTAGCAATAGAGACTCTGGTTACATCATAGAGATAGAATGACTAGCAATAGAGACTCTGGTTACATCATAGACTCTGGTTACATCATAGAGATAGAATGACTAGCAATAGAGACTCTGGTTACATCATAGAGATAGAATGACTAGCAATAGAGACTCTGGTTACATCATAGAGATAGAATGACTAGCAATAGAGACTCTGGTTACATCATAGAGATAGAATGACTAGCAATAAAGAGACTCTGGTTACATCATAGAGATAGAATGACTAGCAATAGAGACTCTGGTTACATCATAGAGATAGAATGACTTGCAATAGAGACTCTGGTTACATCATAGAGAAAGAATGACTAGCAATAGAGACTCTGGTTACATCATAGAGATAGAATGACTAGCAATAGAGACTCTGGTTACATCATAGAGATAGAATGACTAGCAATAGAGACTCTGGTTACATCATAGAGATAGAATGACTAGCAATAAAGACTCTGGTTACATCATAGAGATAGAATGACTAGCAATAGAGACTCTGGTTACATCATAGAGATAGAATGACTAGCAATAGAGACTCTGGTTACATCATAGAGATAGAATGACTAGCGTGAGAAATACTGGTTACATCATAGAGATAGAATGACTAGCAGGAGAGAGTCTTGTTATATCATAGAGATAGAATGACTAGCAGGAGAGACTCTGGTTACATCATAGAGATAGAATGATTAGCAAGAGACTCTGGTTACATCATAGAGATAGAATGACTAGCAGAAATAGAGACTGGTTACATCATAGAGATAGAATGACTAGCAATAGAGACTCTGGTTACATCATAGAGATAGAATGACTAGCAATAGAGACTCTGGTTACATCATAGAGATAGAATGACTAGCAATAGAGACTCTGGTTACATCATAGAGATAGAATGACTAGCAATAGAGACTCTGGTTACATCATAGAGATAGAATGACTTGCAATAGAGACTCTGGTTACATCATAGAGACAGAATGACTAGCAATAGAGACTCTGGTTACATCATAGAGATAGAATGACTAGCAATAGAGACTCTGGTTACATCATAGAGATAGAATGACTAGCAATAGAGACTCTGGTTACATCATAGAGATAGAATGACTAGCTGAAATACTGGTTACATCATAGAGATAGAATGACTAGCAATAGAGACTCTGGTTACATCATAGAGATAGAATGACTAGCAATAGAGACTCTGGTTACATCATAGAGATAGAATGACTAGCAATAGAGACTCTGGTTACATCATAGAGAGATAGAATGACTAGCGTGAGAAATACTCTGGTTACATCATAGAGATAGAATGACTAGCAATAGAGACTCTGGTTACATCATAGAGATAGAATGACTAGCAATAGAGACTCTGGTTACATCATAGAGATAGAATGACTAGCAATAGAGACTCTGGTTACATCATAGAGATAGAATGACTAGCAATAGAGACTCTGGTTACATCATAGAGATAGAATGACTAGCAATAGAGACTCTGGTTACATCATAGAGATAGAATGACTAGCAATGAGAAATACTGGTTACATCATAGAGATAGAATGACTAGCAGGAGAGAGTCTTGTTATATCATAGAGATAGAATGACTAGCAGGAGAGACTCTGGTTACATCATAGAGATAGAATGATTAGCAAGAGAGACTGGTTACATCACAGAGATAGAATGACTAGCGTGAGAAATACTGGTTACATCATAGAGATAGAATGACTAGCAATAGAGACTCTGGTTACATCATAGAGATAGAATGACTAGCAATAGAGACTCTGGTTACATCATAGAGATAGAATGACTAGCAATAGAGACTCTGGTTACATCATAGAGATAGAATGACTAGCAATAGAGACTCTGGTTACATCATAGAGATAGAATGACTAGCAATAGAGACTCTGGTTACATCATAGAGATAGAATGACTAGCAATAGAGACTCTGGTTACATCATAGAGATAGAATGACTAGCAATAGAGACTCTGGTTACATCATAGAGATAGAATGACTAGCAATAGAGACTCTGGTTACATCATAGAGATAGAATGACTAGCAATAGAGACTCTGGTTACATCATAGAGATAGAATGACTAGCAATAGAGACTCTGGTTACATCATAGAGATAGAATGACTAGCAATAGAGACTCTGGTTACATCATAGAGATAGAATGACTAGCAATAGAGACTCTGGTTACATCATAGAGATAGAATGACTAGCAATAGAGACTCTGGTTACATCATAGAGATAGAATGACTAGCAAGAGAGACTCTGGTTACATCATAGAGATAGAATGACTAGCAATAGAGACTCTGGTTACATCATAGAGATAGAATGACTAGCAATAGAGACTCTGGTTACATCATAGAGATAGAATGACTAGCACTCTGGTTACATCATAGAGATAGAATGACTAGCAGGAGAGAGACTTGTTATATCATAGAGATAGAATGACTAGCAGTGAGAAACTGGTTACATCATAGAGATAGAATGACAGCAATAGAGACTCTGGTTACATCATAGAGATAGAATGACTAGCAATAGAGACTCTGGTTACATCATAGAGATAGAATGACTAGCAATAGAGACTCTGGTTACATCATAGAGATAGAATGACTAGCAATAGAGACTCTGGTTACATCATAGAGATAGAATGACTAGCAATAGAGACTCTGGTTACATCATAGAGATAGAATGACTAGCAATAGAGACTCTGGTTACATCATAGAGATAGAATGACTAGCAATAGAGACTGGTTACATCAAAGAGATAGAATGACTAGCGATAGAACTACTGGTTACATCATAGAGATAGAATGACAAGCAATAGAGACTCTGGTTACATCATAGAGATAGAATGACGAGCAATAGAGACTCTGGTTACATCATAGAGATAGAATGACTTGCAATAGAGACTCTGGTTACATCATAGAGATAGAATGACTAGCGTGAGAACTACTGGTTACATCATAGAGATAGAATGACAAGCAATAGAGACTCTGGTTACATCATAGAGATAGAATGACTAGCAATAGAGACTCTGGTTACATCATAGAGATAGAATGACTAGCAATAGAGACTCTGGTTACATCATAGAGATAGAATGACTAGCAAGAGAGACTCTGGTTACATCATAGAGATAGAATGACTAGCAATAGAGACTCTGGTTACATCATAGAGATAGAATGACTAGCGTGAGAAATACTGGTTACATCATAGAGATAGAATGACTAGCAGGAGAGAGTCTTGTTATATCATAGAGATAGAATGACTAGCAGGAGAGACTCTGGTTACATCATAGAGATAGAATGATTAGCAAGAGAGACTGGTTACATCACAGAGATAGAATGACTAGCGTTACTGGTTACATCATAGAGATATAATGACTAGCAATAGAGACTCTGGTTACATCATAGAGATAGAATGACAAGCAATAGAGACTCTGGTTACATCATAGAGATAGAATGACTAGCAATAGAGACTCTGGTTACATCATAGAGATAGAATGACTAGCAATAGAGACTCTGGTTACATCATAGAGATAGAATGACTTGCAATAGAGACTCTGGTTACATCATAGAGAAAGAATGACTAGCAATAGAGACTCTGGTTACATCATAGAGATAGAATGACTAGCAATAGAGACTCTGGTTACATCATAGAGATAGAATGACTAGCAATAGAGACTCTGGTTACATCATAGAGATAGAATGACTAGCAATAGAGACTCTGGTTACATCATAGAGATAGAATGACTAGCAATAGAGACTCTGGTTACATCATAGAGATAGAATGACTAGTGTGAGAAACTCTGGTTACATCATAGAGATAGAATGACTAGCAGGAGAGACTCTGGTTACATCATAGAGATAGAATGACTAGCAATAGAGACTCTGGTTACATCATAGAGATAGAATGACTAGCAATAGAGACTCTGGTTACATCATAGAGATAGAATGACTAGCAATAGAGACTCTGGTTACATCATAGAGATAGAATGACTAGCAATAGAGACTCTGGTTACATCATAGAGATAGAATGACTAGCAATAGAGACTCTGGTTACATCATAGAGATAGAATGACTAGCAATAGAGACTCTGGTTACATCATAGAGATAGAATGACTAGAATGACTGGTTACATCATAGAGATAGAATGACTAGCAATAGAGACTCTGGTTACATCATAGAGATAGAATGACTAGCAATAGAGACTCTGGTTACATCATAGAGATAGAATGACTAGCAATAGAGACTCTGGTTACATCATAGAGATAGAATGACTAGCAATAGAGACTCTGGTTACATCATAGAGATAGAATGACTAGCAATAGAGACTCTGGTTACATCATAGAGATAGAATGACTAGCAATAAGAGTCTGGTTACATCATAGAGATAGAATGACTAGCAATAGAGACTCTGGTTACATCATAGAGATAGAATGACTAGCAATAGAGACTCTGGTTACATCATAGAGATAGAATGACTAGCAATAGAAATACTGGTTACATCATAGAGATAGAATGACTAGCAGGAGAGACTCTGGTTACATCATAGAGATAGAATGACTAGCAATAGAGACTCTGGTTACATCATAGAGATAGAATGACTAGCAATAGAGACTCTGGTTACATCATAGAGATAGAATGACTAGCAATAGAGACTCTGGTTACATCATAGAGATAGAATGACTAGCAATAGAGACTCTGGTTACATCATAGAGATAGAATGACTAGCAATAGAGACTCTGGTTACATCATAGAGATAGAATGACTAGCAATAGAGACTCTGGTTACATCATAGAGATAGAATGACTAGCAATAGAGACTCTGGTTACATCATAGAGATAGAATGACTAGCAATAGAGACTCTGGTTACATCATAGAGATAGAATGACTAGCAATAGAGACTCTGGTTACATCATAGAGATAGAATGACTAGCAATAGAGACTCTGGTTACATCATAGAGATAGAATGACTAGCAATAGAGACTCTGGTTACATCATAGAGATAGAATGACTAGCAATAGAGACTCTGGTTACATCATAGAGATAGAATGACTAGCAATAGAGACTCTGGTTACATCATAGAGATAGAATGACTAGCAATAGAGACTCTGGTTACATCATAGAGATAGAATGACTAGCAATAGAGACTCTGGTTACATCATAGAGATAGAATGACTAGCTGAGAAATACTGGTTACATCATAGAGATAGAATGACTAGCAGGAGAGAGTCTTGTTATATCATAGAGATAGAATGACTAGCAGGAGAGACTCTGGTTACATCATAGAGATAGAATGATTAGCAAGAGAGACTGGTTACATCACAGAGATAGAATGACTAGCGTGAGAAATACTGGTTACATCATAGAGATAGAATGACTAGCAATAGAGACTCTGGTTACATCATAGAGATAGAATGACTAGCAATAGAGACTCTGGTTACATCATAGAGATAGAATGACTAGCAATAGAGACTCTGGTTACATCATAGAGATAGAATGACTAGCAATAGAGACTCTGGTTACATCATAGAGATAGAATGACTAGCAATAGAGACTCTGGTTACATCATAGAGATAGAATGACTAGCAATAGAGACTCTGGTTACATCATAGAGATAGAATGACTAGCAATAGAGACTCTGGTTACATCATAGTGATAGAATGACTAGCAATAGAGACTCTGGTTACATCATAGAGATAGAATGACTATCAATAGAGACTCTGGTTACATCATAGAGATATAATGACTAGCAGGAGAGACTCTGGTTACATCATAGAGATAGAATGACTATCAATAGAGACTCTGGTTACATCATAGAGATAGAATGACTAGCAATAGAGACTCTGGTTACATCATAGTGATAGAATGACTAGCAATAGAGACTCTGGTTACATCATAGAGATAGAATGACTATCAATAGAGACTCTGGTTACATCATAGAGATATAATGACTAGCAGGAGAGACTCTGGTTACATCATAGAGATAGAATGACTATCAATAGAGACTCTGGTTACATCATAGAGATAGAATGACTATCAATAGAGACTCTGGTTACATCATAGAGATAGAATGACTAGCAATAGAGACTCTGGTTACATCATAGAGATAGAATGACTAGCAATAGAGACTCTGGTTACATCATAGAGATAGAATGACTAGCAATAGAGACTCTGGTTACATCATAGAGATAGAATGACTAGCAATAGAGACTCTGGTTACATCATAGAGATAGAATGACTTGCAATAGAGACTCTGGTTACATCATAGAGATAGAATGACTAGCAATAGAGACTCTGGTTACATCATAGAGATAGAATGACTAGCAGGAGAGACTCTGGTTACATCATAGAGATAGAATGACTAGCAATAGAGACTCTGGTTACATCATAGATATAGAATAACAAGCAAGAGAGACTGGTTACATCATAGAGATAGAATGACTAGCGTGAGAAATACTGGTTACATCATAGAGATAGAATGACTAGCGTGAGAAATACTGGTTACATCATAGAGATAGAATGACTAGCAATAGAGACTCTGGTTACATCATAGAGATAGAATGACTAGCAATAGAGACTCTGGTTACATCATAGAGATAGAATGACTAGCAATAGAGACTCTGGTTACATCATAGAGATAGAATGACTTGCAATAGAGACTCTGGTTACATCATAGAGAAAGAATGACTAGCAATAGAGACTCTGGTTACATCATAGAGATAGAATGACTAGCAATAGAGACTCTGGTTACATCATAGAGATAGAATGACTAGCAATAGAGACTCTGGTTACATCATAGAGATAGAATGACTAGCAATAGAGACTCTGGTTACATCATAGAGATAGAATGACTAGCAATAGAGACTCTGGTTACATCATAGAGATAGAATGACTAGTGTGAGAAATACTGGTTACATCATAGAGATAGAATGACTAGCAGGAGAGAGTCTTGTTATATCATAGAGATAGAATGACTAGCAGGAGAGACTCTGGTTACATCATAGAGATAGAATGATTAGCAAGAGAGACTGGTTACATCACAGAGATAGAATGACTAGCTAGAGAAATACTGGTTACATCATAGAGATAGAATGACTAGCAATAGAGACTCTGGTTACATCATAGAGATAGAATGACTAGCAATAGAGACTCTGGTTACATCATAGAGATAGAATGACTAGCAATAGAGACTCTGGTTACATCATAGAGATAGAATGACTAGCAATAGAGACTCTGGTTACATCATAGAGATAGAATGACTAGCAATAGAGACTCTGGTTACATCATAGAGATAGAATGACTAGCAATAGAGACTCTGGTTACATCATAGAGATAGAATGACTAGCAATAGAGACTCTGGTTACATCATAGAGAATGACTAGCAATGACTGGTTACATCATAGAGATAGAATGACTAGCATAGAGACTCTGGTTACATCATAGAGATAGAATGACTTGCAATAGAGACTCTGGTTACATCATAGAGATAGAATGACTAGCAATAGAGACTCTGGTTACATCATAGAGATAGAATGACTAGCAATAGAGACTCTGGTTACATCATAGACATAGAATGACTAGCAATAGAGACTCTGGTTACATCATAGAGATAGAATGACTAGCAATAAAGAGTCTGGTTACATCATAGAGATAGAATGACTAGCAATAGAGACTCTGGTTACATCATAGAGATAGAATGACTAGCAATAGAGACTCTGGTTACATCATAGAGATAGAATGACTAGCAATGAGAAATCTGGTTACATCATAGAGATAGAATGACTAGCAGATAGAGACTCTGGTTACATCATAGAGATAGAATGACTAGCATCACAGAGAGACTCTGGTTACTGGTCATCATAGAGATAGAATGACTAGCAATAGAGACTCTGGTTACATCATAGAGATAGAATGACTAGCAATAGAGACTCTGGTTACATCATAGAGATAGAATGACTAGCAATAGAGACTCTGGTTACATCATAGAGATAGAATGACTAGCAATAGAGACTCTGGTTACATCATAGAGATAGAATGACTAGCAATAGAGACTCTGGTTACATCATAGAGATAGAATGACTAGCAATAGAGACTCTGGTTACATCATAGAGATAGAATGACTAGCAATAGAGACTCTGGTTACATCATAGAGATAGAATGACTAGCAAGAGAGACTCTGGTTACATCATAGAGATAGAATGACTAGCAATAGAGACTCTGGTTACATCATAGAGATAGAATGACTAGCAATAGAGACTCTGGTTACATCATAGAGATAGAATGACTAGCGTGAGAAATACTGGTTACATCATAGAGATAGAATGACTAGCAATAGAGACTCTGGTTACATCATAGAGATAGAATGACTAGCAATAGAGACTCTGGTTACATCATAGAGATAGAATGACTAGCAATAGAGACTCTGGTTACATCATAGAGATAGAATGACTAGCAATAGAGACTCTGGTTACATCATAGAGATAGAATGACTAGCAATAGAGACTCTGGTTACATCATAGAGATAGAATGACTAGCAATAGAGACTCTGGTTACATCATAGAGATAGAATGACTAGCAATAGAGACTCTGGTTACATCATAGAGATAGAATGACTAGCAATAGAGACTCTGGTTACATCATAGAGATAGAATGACTAGCAATAGAGACTCTGGTTACATCATAGAGATAGAATGACTTGCAATAGAGACTCTGGTTACATCATAGAGAAAGAATGACTAGCAATAGAGACTCTGGTTACATCATAGAGATAGAATGACTAGCAATAGAGACTCTGGTTACATCATAGAGATAGAATGACTAGCAATAGAGACTCTGGTTACATCATAGAGACAGAATGACTAGCAATAAAGAGTCTGGTTACATCATAGAGATAGAATGACTAGCAATAGAGACTCTGGTTACATCATAGAGATAGAATGACTAGCAATAGAGACTCTGGTTACATCATAGAGATAGAATGACTAGTGTGAGAAATACTGGTTACATCATAGAGATAGAATGACTAGCAATAGAGACTCTGGTTACATCATAGAGATAGAATGACTAGCAATAGAGACTCTGGTTACATCATAGAGATAGAATGACTAGCAATAGAGACTCTGGTTACATCATAGAGATAGAATGACTAGCAATAGAGACTCTGGTTACATCATAGAGATAGAATGACTAGCAATAGAGACTCTGGTTACATCATAGAGATAGAATGACTAGCAATAGAGACTCTGGTTACATCATAGAGATAGAATGACTAGCAATAGAGACTCTGGTTACATCATAGAGATAGAATGACTAGCAATAAAGAGTCTGGTTACATCATAGAGATAGAATGACTAGCAATAGAGACTCTGGTTACATCATAGAGATAGAATGACTAGCAATAGAGACTCTGGTTACATCATAGAGATAGAATGACTAGCAATAGAGACTCTGGTTACATCATAGAGATAGAATGACTAGCAATAGAGACTCTGGTTACATCATAGAGATAGAATGACTAGCAATAGAGACTCTGGTTACATCATAGAGATAGAATGACTAGCAATAGAGACTCTGGTTACATCATAGAGATAGAATGACTAGCAATAGAGACTCTGGTTACATCATAGAGATAGAATGACTAGCAATAGAGACTCTGGTTACATCATAGAGATAGAATGACTAGCAATAGAGACTCTGGTTACATCATAGAGATAGAATGACTAGCAGGAGAGAGTCTTGTTATATCATAGAGATAGAATGACTAGCAGGAGAGACTCTGGTTACATCATAGAGATAGAATGATTAGCAAGAGAGACTGGTTACATCACAGAGATAGAATGACTAGCGTGAGAAATACTGGTTACATCATAGAGATATAATGACTAGCAATAGAGACTCTGGTTACATCATAGAGATAGAATGACAAGCAATAGAGACTCTGGTTACATCATAGAGATAGAATGACTAGCAATAGAGACTCTGGTTACATCATAGAGATAGAATGACTAGCAATAGAGACTCTGGTTACATCATAGAGATAGAATGACTAGCAATAGAGACTCTGGTTACATCATAGAGATGACTAGAATGAAAATAGAGACTCTGGTTACATCATAGAGATAGAATGACTAGCAATAGAGACTCTGGTTACATCATAGAGATAGAATGACTAGCAATAGAGACTCTGGTTACATCATAGAGATAGAATGACTAGTGTAGAAATACTGGTTACATCATAGAGATAGAATGACTAGCAAGAGAGACTCTGGTTACATCATAGAGATAGAATGACTAGCAATAGAGACTCTGGTTACATCATAGAGATAGAATGACTAGCAATAGAGACTCTGGTTACATCATAGAGATAGAATGACTAGCAATAGAGACTCTGGTTACATCATAGAGATAGAATGACTAGCAATAGAGACTCTGGTTACATCATAGAGATAGAATGACTAGCAATAGAGACTCTGGTTACATCATAGAGATAGAATGACTAGCAATAGAGACTCTGGTTACATCATAGACACAGAATGACTAGCAATAAAGAGTCTGGTTACATCATAGAGATAGAATGACTAGCAATAGAGACTCTGGTTACATCATAGAGATAGAATGACTTGCAATAGAGACTCTGGTTACATCATAGAGAAAGAATGACTAGCAATAGAGACTCTGGTTACATCATAGAGATAGAATGACTAGCAATAGAGACTCTGGTTACATCATAGAGATAGAATGACTAGCAATAGAGACTCTGGTTACATCATAGAGATAGAATGACTAGCGTGAGAAATACTGGTTACATCATAGAGATAGAATGACTAGCAGGAGAGAGTCTTGTTATATCATAGAGATAGAATGACTAGCAGGAGAGACTCTGGTTACATCATAGAGATAGAATGATTAGCAAGAGAGAC